>NC_132898.1:251588-282037 GCF_030463535.1 Salminus brasiliensis
TCAGCGCATGGGAGAGATGTTTGAGTGTGTGCTTTTCACTGCCAGTCTCGCGAAGGTAGGAACTCTCCTGCTGTCCAGCTGGATGGAGGTCTGATGTTCTGAGTATAAAGAAATTAACTGTTAATATAGATCAGTTATAAACCCTGAATGTCCGGCTGCGAAGGACCTCTTTGTAACCCCATGCTTCTTCTGTTCCAGTACGCTGATCCGGTCACAGACTTGCTGGACCAGTGTGGAGTGTTTCGGACTCGCCTTTTCCGAGAGTCCTGCGTCTTCCACCAGGGCTGCTACGTCAAGGACCTGAGCCGGCTCGGCCGTGAGCTCAGCAAGACCCTCATTCTGGACAATTCTCCAGCCTCCTACATCTTCCACCCTGAGAACGCTGTGAGTACCTGCAGATCTGCAGATGTTTACAGAACCAGTCCTCCTCACAGCTCCACAGCTGGACCACAGACCACCTGATACTGACGGACCATAATTCTGCTCTACAGTTTCAATTATCTGTGCATTTTAGCAATATATTAAATGACAGTGTTTTAAATAGGCTGAATTTCTTTTAGCTTTAAGTACGCTATTCGGACATAAGTATTGGGACACCTGCTCATTCAGTGTTTCCTCTAAAATCAAGAGTATTAAAATGAGTTCTATTGGTAGTACTTCTTCTCTGCAGGGACTAGACAAGCTGTGTGTGTGCATTTGCACATCTGTGTCAATTCATTAGAAATATTCAGTTTATTAATAAACAGTTTAATATTGACCTTACACTAGGAGCAGTCCTTTAGTGTCTGTCCTCTGCTCCACTGGAGAGGTCCATTCTGAGCTGGGTGTCTCCTCAGGTGCCTGTGGTGTCTTGGTTTGACGACCTGGAGGACACAGAACTGCTGAACCTGCTGCCTGTGTTCGAGGAGCTCAGCGGAGCAGAAGACGTCTGCGCCAAACTGAAGCAGCTCCGAGAACCGTGACAAGGACCTTCTACACCCACGCCTGTGTTCCCGAAGACCTCAGGCTGAGGGTATCCAGCACCAGGAGAGCCTTTAAAGCCTCTAAAATGCCTTATTCTGCAAAAAACACCACCTACACACTCCAACAGAGGCACTGAAACGTCACAGTGTGTGTGTGTGTGTGTGTGTGTGTGTGTGTGTGTGTGTGTGTGTGTGTGTGTGTGTATCGGGTCCACGTTTAGATTACGTTCGTTTTTCCTCTTTGGAAACAATCAGACATGAGCAGACTTTAAAGTTCCCAAGCCTTTACTCCTCGCACAGCGCCCGCGCCACTTAGCCCGAACCTTAAACCTCAGTCCAGCGTCTGCCCCTTTATCCCACTGCAGAGAACTTCCTGCTGAGTGTAGTCACACTAAATACAGTTCCTGTGTGTGGAAGGTCTCTTATTAATTACTCATCTTATTATAAGATGTTTATGCTGGGTTTAGGTGACGTAACCTAGTAAAATGATCTTATTCTACTGGAGCAAATTTGAAGTGAGCGCATGTTATTACAGAAACTAGGTTTCTTAAAACTGGATTATTTTTTGAGTACAGATAATCTGAATCCCACAATAGGAAATTATATATATATTATATATAATATTCTATATTTACATATTTAGGATGATTTCACTCAGCAGGACGTCTTTTCTGCAGTGTGTAAATCCTCTACAGTACTACAACTCCACTGCCGCCGCTCACATGATTTTATGCCGTTAAAAAGAGTCCGATCAGAAGCCTTTACACTTCTGCGTTGTGCCTTTAGAGATTTTTACTTTCCATTGATTTGATTCTAGCCTTTCTGATGTGCTTTACTTCACATGCGTCTAGCCCCTTTTTTGTACTTTTGAGGAAAGAGCCCTTTTCCTCACTGTGTTTCTGTGTTCCTGGGACCATAGTGGCCATAGCCGGTTAGGGACCATTTCCAGGGAGGGGTGTAATGTGATTTTATAAAGCTAACATAAACATGTCCACTGAAGAGCAATTCCAGCAAATTTTTAAATTCACTGCGTAATGAAAGACTCAGCTGTTCTACAGTGGAGGTTCTAGATAATCTCCCCCAGTCAGAGCTGGAGTGCTACAGTGGAGGTTCTAGATAAGCTCCCCCAGTCAGAGCTGTGGTTCTACAGTGGAGGTTCTAGATAAGCTCCCCCAGTCAGAGCTGTGGTTCTACAGTGGAGGTGAAGGGAAGCAGACGTCTGAAGCTCTAATAAAAGCTCCTCACAGAAAGTTCTTCACCTAATGATGATGAAGACGCTGCCTGATGCCTGAGACACGGTTCTACCAGAGTTCTGAGAAGAGTTCGGCTCTAGTCCAATTAACAGCACCTGTGTGCTTGGAGTTTCAGGTGAGGGGCGGAGCTTAGCCCTTACTCACTTGCTGACTTGAGCCATGAGCTCCCCACTGAGGCCAGCAGAGGGAGACATTACACTTCTCCACTATTTTACCCTCATCATCATCATCATCATCATCTTCATCATTCCATATAAAACTCAGAAGACTCGTGTAGCTGCACTGGTGGGTTTGGATAGGAGATAAATTATGGGCTGTATCTGTGATGTTGTAGTCATGGCGACCGACACCTGCTTCCATTCACCTCCACTGTAGAGAGATCAGAGTGGGTCAGTTTCTCTACAGTGGAGGTCAGATTCACACCGAACCCCCAAACCCGACTCTGACTGAGTTCAGCTCTCTCTCTGAGTTAATCCAGAAATCAGTGAATTTGACTTTATAGTGTTTATAAAATTCTAAAGACGCCTAATCTGTATTTTATAAGATGAGGATGGCGAGAGCCGTTACTGTCGGGATTCTGTTTGCAGCCACAGGGTTATTAAACCTTTTTGAAATGATTATGCAATGGTTTATATTTCGCATAATAGAGTTTATCAAATGATGTATTGGAGCTGGTGCCATATATAGGTGCTATACTCTTTCGCGCCACGGGCTCTGCAGGGTTCTGTGTGTATTCTGAGGTCATAAATAAACAAAGAGAATACATATCTCAACTCGGCCGAATTTCCCTGCGACTAAATCTGGGCTGTAAATTTGACTATGGAGTGAAGAGTGTAGCTGTGCAGCTCTTGGGTTATGACCCGAACATGCCATGCCTGAGTCCAGCCCAGTGCCTATACTGAGCTTCTAACTGCTGAGCAGCCAGGTCAGTCAATAAGCAAGCACAGAGAGGGTTTCTCTGGAAGACCGCGGGTCTTACTGAAGAGGGAAATATGCTAAAGGTATTCTAAACTGTATTATATAGTAGAATATGTAAAATAGGTACAAACACGTCCTTCCATCTCGCCCTGCCAGGAGAACCTAGCTCGGTGTTGTTTTTAAAGAACCTGCCTTTAACAGTATCTTTGTCACCCGTGCCCGTCAAACATGGTGGTGGTAGTTTCTTACACTGTCGACTTCCTGGAGGCAGTGCAGATAATCCCAAGTCACATTTCTTGCGTTTACCAAAGTTCTGAAACTTTGAGTTTGATGTTATACTGTGTTATTTTTTTTTATTTGCATGCATGTAGTGAATTCACTAAAGTTCCCTAAAACTAAAAACGCTCATAATAAAGTTCTAAAGATTCACATTTCTAAGCACTTAATGTTTAGAAATTCAATCTAACCCAACACTGGTAATGTGGACCAGAGCGCAGTGTAACCGGGCCAGTTCCACCTTTTTTTATTAGAAGGCTGCATGCATAGGTGCTTCATAGGACATGCAAAAGCATCACTGGGTAATGTACAAACAAACAAACGCCAGGTGTTTATGAGCAGCTGATGGAAATGTAATGAGGTAAATGACCATAACAGAGGCATCCAGGCAGTTGGAACAAAGTCCTGGGATGGATTTTTACTTTCTGGACCTGGACTTACATAGAAAACCCTACCCATTTATTACACACTAAATGGCCAAAAGTTTGTGGACACCTGTTCATCCAAATATTTCTTCCAAACAGTGTTATAACGGTATTAATGTCACTCTACCCCAAGCTCACGTGTGTGCCACTCCAGCCTGACCTACCCTGACCTCCGCTGTTTATAAGTACTAAAGTAGTGCTTTTCCAGGCTTACGCATGTGTTACGAAGTCTTCCTATATATATTTATATATATATATTAAAGAAAGTGTTCCCACCAGGTTCTGGTAAAGCTCCACCGTCTCACAGCGCGAGCCCAATCTGTTTGGTCTGAGTGAGTTGTGTTTGTTGAAGTTTCTGCTGGTCAGAGAAGCTTTTTTAGATGAAAAGAAAATTTTACCAAACCAAATATTTTTACTTGGTGTCGTTTATGCCTCCCGCTGCACTGCTGAGTGTGTGGCGCCGTCGGAAGCGCTAGCGATCTGAGAAGGTGCTTTAAAATCAGTTGTTTTTCAGCCCACTTTCTCCTTTTCTACTCAAAGCTGTATCTGTATTTTCCTTTGACCTGTTTCCCCCTGTTTTCGTCCTCACTGGCATTTGATGTATATTCCGAGTTCAGATGTGAATTTTTTAATGTCATCTTTAAACACAAGCTGATTACTGATGTCTGAATTGTCTGAATTTGCAGTGTGGCGGAGATTCAGGAGGTGACAGGGCTACAATCTGACTGATGTTCAGACGGGCTGTGGTGTGCTTGATTTTAACTAGATGTAAGTGCGAGTGCAATACCAGCGTTTGACGTGTGAAGTCCCTGCGCACATACAACAAAAATCAGCAGTGGATGAAAATGTTGGAAAATTGAGCTTCTGGAGCAGAGCTGGATTAAAAGTGTAAGTTTATTATAATTTGTTTCCGTGAAGAAGTGAAAAAGCACAAGCCCGAGACCTGTCCGGTGACATCAGCCCGCAGCCTGGCTACACTGTTCTGTTTGTGTGACCAATAGGCTTGTTTGCATTCCCAATATAGCTTAATAAAGGTGATGCACAGTCCTGTGCTGTGTTTTATGCAGCATGACAAGCTGATTTAACCCTATATTCACTCATTTTTACCGCTGAGGATGAGCTGACAGCAGAATACGCTCGTTAATGTACGGGTGTTTCCCCAAACCGGTATGATTTCTCTTAACTGTGTGATCACACAGCGTAGGAAACGCTGCAGTGTGGTCAGAGTCTCCATACCTGGCTGCTGATTTAGGCGGTTGAGTGATGTCAGTGATAGTTTAATGATGACAGGGATATGTGTCATGTTTAAAGTTGTTTGGTTGAATGAGTGTATTGTAACAGATTATCATAGATAATGCCGGTACCACCGGGACCACCTTACTAAAAGAATGCAGATTCAACGTGACCAGCAGATGGCGTGGTTCTGCACGTTTCCTCACGGTTCTGTTATCGTGTCAGCCCCACAGTCCGTGCGTTAGTTAGGAGAGTTTGGTACTAGGAGGTACGCAGAGGTTAACACCAAGCACACCCCGGCTCGCTCTCTCCGCCAGGTGAAAATGGCACTGCTCTGTTTACTGATTGAGGAATGTGTGTGTGTGTGTGTGTGTGTGTGTGTGTGTGTGTGAGAGAGAGAACTCTGATGAGCGCCTGTGTTCTGGAGGATTGATGGCGTGCTCAGTGTTGTAACGCGGTGCAGCTGGAACACCTGGCCCTGAAGAACAGCTCCATCTTCCGGGCTTGTTTTTGGACCAGAGTGCGGACAGTAGAGTTGCCAATTTGAGACTATGCAGATCATACAGTACAATGCAAACAGCCGTCTGTGTCCAGTCTGTTCATGTTCTAGATACTGTTTTTACAAACAAACTGTCCTCAGAGAACCTGCAGTCAGACACATGCTGGATGAGACGCAGTTCTGTTTTTCGATTATTCCTTTGGTTTTTTTAATTAGGAAATTGGCAATAAAGGTATTATTGATCTATTTGGTCTTTATTGTGTCTTTATTACAACTTATATACTTTTATACAGACAACATGGAACACTAAATTAATATACACTGATCAGAACCTCAGGCAGGTCTTGTGGGGTGTTCTCTCACGATATGCAGTGGTCAGTTCCAACCAAGAGTGCTCCAAGGATGGACAACTGGTGACCTGGTGACAGGGTGATGGGCTCCCATAGTTCACTGATGCTCATTGAGGCCCCGCCCCCTCGCAGCTTACAGGACTTACAGGATCTGCTGCTGACGTTAGTCTTGGTGCCGGAGACCACAGCAGCACACCTTCAGAGCTCTTATAGAGTCAATGCCTTGTCAGTTCAGAGGCACCAAACAGCTCTGTGGTTTTAATGTTATGGCTACTGCAAAATCTCTTTAATATTTTCACGCCTGCTTTATCCTCATAACCTGTCCCACGCTGATCTCACCTTTCGTGAGACGATGCTGAAGAAACAATGAGGCCGTTTGTAAACATCATGTTGTGAACATCAATTTGGAAGTCAAATCCATCCACAGCTCCCCTGGAGCACATCACCCTCAGAGCCAGGACAGAGCCGCCTACGCGTGAGGATTACTCACTACTACATCAATAACTTACACCTTAGCATATTTCATTGATGTCCACAAGTTTGTAGACACCAGCGTTCTTTCTGAAATCAAGGGCATTAGTTGTGGGTTTGCTGCAGGAACAGCTCCTCACAGAAAGTTCTTCACCTAATGGTGATGAAGACGCTGCCTGATGCCTGAGACACGGTTCTACCAGAGTTCTGAGAAGAGTTCGGCTCTAGAACCTGCTTTTAGAACCAGATCATTAAAATGGTGGAGGGATACATGCTGCAGGGTGTAGTGCGGCTACAGAAAGTAGTCCCTAAAGAAAACTGCATTAGTTCAGATTCTCTATTCACTATTTGACCTTCATCATCATCATCATCATCATCATCATTCCATATAAAACTCAGAAGACTCGTGTAGCTGCACTGGTGGGTTTGGATAGGAGATAAATTATGGGCTGTATCTGTGTGGTAGTCATGGCGACCGACGCCTGCTTCCATTCACTGAGGGGTCAGTTTCTCTGCAGAGAAGCTCAGTGTCACTCTGACTCTGGGGTTGGAGTTTGGGAATTTGTGGACTTGCCCTATTAAAGCCACTCTGCTTCATTTTGAAGGTCTTTTGAATACGGCTCTGCTGACATTTCCCTCATTTGCCTGCCTCAGTATCTTTCTCTCTATCTTCCTGCTGATTGGATGAACAGATAGATGAGCTTCAGTTCATGCAAACACAACCAAATTGAGTCGTTCTGAGACTTCTGTTACAGAGGAAGAGGAGGAGGAGGAAGGGTTGGTGGATCTTTAGGGTGTATCGCACATTGTCTACCGATCTCTGCCCAGAGAGGACGTCCCTGTGAGACAACCTGCCTCAGCTTTAATGAGAATTTACACTCTCAGGTAAGTCTGACCTTAACCCTGCAGAGCTGAACCTGTCCTTTAATCTGGAGAGGCTGGCTTGGCGCCGACCCACAGCTCTGGGGGCTCTTTTCAGCGTCTCAGACGTTCAGCATGTCTGTGAGGTGAGGGATGGTCAGTGGAGATGGGCAGATAGAACCTGAGCAGCTGTTATTTAGGTCGTTAGATCTGACTGTGATTATCTGATGATCTTTACCTGGATGCAGAGTCAAAGAAAGACTTTCTGCTGCAGGTTTTAACCTCTCCTCTGTCTGTGTGAGAATGAGGTGACCCGTATCGAGCACTGTGATTGGATATTCACACCATATCTCCCACCCCTGCTCTCCACACAAGTGAGAGTTCTTTGACCGGTAAAGTGGAACCTTAACAACCTGCCTGTCTTTTTACCAAGAGTTCTCTAACCAGGCATAGAACCATTTCAGCCTCAAGCAGGTTCTATACAGCACCAGTGCCTGTGTTAAAGAACCCTGGAAGAACCTTGTAGGTAAGGAGAAAGTGAATGAGCTGCTTCAGATAGCAGAACTTTATCTGACCCATCTGTGCTCATGTGGACGCCAGTGAGGACACTGTATGGAGCAGAGGTGGGCAGTTCCGGTCCTGGAGGGTCAAGCACACCTGATTCAGTGCACCTGTTGACCGGCAGGTTTAGCAGGTCTGTTAGAGCAGGGGAAGGGAATCAGTTGTCCAGCCCTGGTATGGATGCTAATGTAGACACTGGTGTGGATGGCATGTGAATGGCCACGTGGACTAAAGGAAGAAGCTCGAACCCAGATCAGGGTCAGAGTCTCAGGGACAGATGATGATGGAACCGCGTTGGTCAGTAGATCCGGATCTGGATCAGAACTGCAGGCTGTTTACTAATTAATAATTGGACATTCGTGAGGACACTCGTGTAGACGTGCAGATGTTTGATTGGACACTAGCAAACCTCAAATGAAACATTCAAAAGTGCAGAAGTGCGTCTGTAGAGGACGGGACTCTCTGCATGTGTAAGTGTATGATATGAAGAACCACCCGTAACCTTTTGGAACCATCTACTGGATGTCCTTCATTATAGGACAGACCCACTTTAACGAGTAGTCGTGGTTCTGCTCTACAGAACCTTCCACACCCCGTTTCCAGGCCTGGATGAGTACGGATGTGGAAAACAGGAAAGCTGCAGATAGGAAAATGTCCTCAGCCTGAATATCTGATAGCCTCCTAATCTGAACCTCTTCCTGTGAGTGGAGGAAGAATCTGTGTCTGAGAGCCGGCTCTGACTGAGGGACAAAAGCTTTAAAAAGCTGCAGATGTTTGTTTTATGGTGTGAAACAGAAGTTTAGGGGTTAAACGTGTCTTGCTCTGATTTGTAGGAGTTTTCATCCTGTTCTCTGATTAGGATCTAGAACCCACCGATGCACCATGGAGCACACCTTCAGAGCCGTCACTTACACCACCGGCATTCTCATCTGGAGAATTGAGGTGAGGGACAGATACACTGATCTTATCTGTGTACACATCCCTGTATGTATTACTGATTTACGTTATGTAGAGAAGTATATACATTCATTCATGAGCCAAAACATTATGACCACCTGACTGATACACTGCTGCTGTCAAAACAGCTCCCTCTACAGACCCTTGAAGGTTCCAGCACTATGATCTGACCCTCGTCAGAGTGTCCCAGGTCTTCACGCTTCCCATTTCTATGCATGTAGCGCTGATACCACACCTCCACCTACACGGTTACCTTCACCTGGGTCATAATGTTTTGGCATGTTTTGTTAATGTTTCTTTATTTTAAAAAAACAGGTAACAAAGGTGGAATAATCTTAAATATTCTTAAATGTCAAAATGACAAATATTAGAAACACTGACCAGATCAGAGACAAAGCTACTTTGAAGACACACCGTTTTTAAAATATTTTTTGTTCCAAAAACGCTGAAATGTTCCTGAAACAGAAACTGGAGCTGGTTCAGGTTCCTGAGAAGTCGTACGGGAGCTTCTATGAGGGCGACTGCTACGTTCTGCTGTCTGTAAGTCTCTCAGAGTATCTAGAACAGCTCTCCTATGTTTACTGAAAAGCCCGGTTCTGTGATTTTATCATTCAGTTCACTTTTCACAATAAAGGTTCTAAGTGGTTCTGGATTTATTTGGGTCTGGGGGGAATTTGTTGGTATAGAACCTTTATATCAGAGTTTTCAAGCTTTCAGTGTGTGTGTGTGTGTGAGTGTGAGTGTGTGAGTGTGTGTGTGTGTGAGTGTGAGTGTGAGTGTGAGTGTTTGTGAGTGTGTGTGTGAGTGTGAGTGTTTGTGAGTGTGTGTGTGTGAGTGTGTGAGTGTTTGTGAGTGTGAGTGTGTGTGTGTGTGTGAGTGTGTGTGTGTGTGTGTGTGTGACTGTGTGAGTGTTTGTGTGTGTGTGTGTGTGTGTGAGTGTGTGTGTGAGAGTGTGTTGTTTTGCATGTGTTTTGCATGGTCAAATATGACACAGAAAAACAAAAGGCTGAAAACTCTTCCACCCCCACCTTCATCATCCTCCTCACTCACCCCCACCTTCATCATCCTCCTCACTTTCCCCCACCTTCATCATCCTCTTCACTCACCCCCACCTTCATCATCCTCCTCACTCACCTTCATCTCTCCTAGACGAAGAAAGTGGGCGGGTCCCTGATGTACGACATTCACTACTGGATTGGCTCTCAGTCCTCTCAGGATGAACAGGGAGCCGCTGCCGTTTACACCATCCAGCTGGATGACTACCTGGGCTCGTCGCCGGTCCAGCACCGGGAAGTCCAGCACCACGAGTCCAGTGCTTTCTGCGGATACTTCAAACAGGGCATCATGTGAGCTCCGCTAGGCTTTCTCTGAGTTTGGTCTGTTTGTTTGTTTGTTTGTTTGTATTTAAATAAACAAACGGGGGGGGGGGGGGCACACCACCTATTCTCCTTACAATGAAACAGGTAAAGTACAAATATAGACAAAATACACCAAATGTCCAAATGTTTGTGGACACCCCTTTTAGTGAAAGTGTTCAGCTACTGTAAGCTGCACCCATTGCTGACACAGATGTGCAAATGCACACACACAGCTTGTCTAGTCCCTGTAGAGAAGAAGTACTGCCAATAGAATAGGACTCTCTGGAGCAGATCAGCATGATCCTATTGGCTCCAATGCCTAGAGGGGTATAAAGCCCCCCAGCATTGAGGAGCTGTGGATCAGTGGAAGAGCTGTGATTTCTGGAATGATGGTGGAGGAGCTCCATCCAGTACTTTTATGTTAGAATTCTGGTTCCAGTGGATCATACATGCATATGGAGCATCGAATTTCAGGAAGCAGGAAGCTGCAGGTAGAGCAGATATTTAGCTTCAGGCTGCAGGACATCATTTCATGCAAAGGATATGTACACACCTCTGACTTCCTTGTTGAACATCATGTCCGAATACATTTGGGGGCTTAAAATAAGGTTACTATGAACAATAGTATGGAAGCTATATACTCTTTATAGAATAGAGACAGTCTTGGGAGGCGGAGACATGAGACTGAGACAATCCCAGGGGCGGGGCTATGTGACAGAGTCTGGAAGAATGAAGTAAATGAATATTCATTAAAAAGCTCTTTTCTTAGTTACAAACAGGGAGGAGTGGCATCAGGGATGAGACACGTAGAAACGAACTGCTATGAGATTCAAAGGCTGCTGCACGTGAAAGGACAGAGGAAGGTGACCGCCAAAGAGGTGAGGAGAGCAGCTCACACAGCACTCGCAGTTTAGGGACTACTTTTAGCCGCACAACACCCTGCAGCATGTATCCCTCCACCATTTTAATGATCTGATTTTAAAAGCAGGTTCTAGAGCCGAACTCTTCTCAGAACTCTGGTAGAACCGTGTCTCAGGCATCAGGCAGCGTCTTCATCACCATTAGGTGAAGAACTTTCTGTGAGGAGCTTTTATTATTAGAGCTGCAGACGTCTGCTTCCCTTCTCCTCCACTGTAGAACTCCAGCTCTGACTGGGGGAAATTATCTAGAACCTCCACTGTAGAACTCCAGCTCTGACTGGGGGAGCTTATCTAGAACTTCCACTGTAGAACTCCAGCTCTGACTGGGGGAGGTTATCTAGAACCTCCACTGTAGAACTCCAGCTCTGACTGGGGAGGTTATCTAGAACCTGCACTGTAGAACTCCAGCTCTGACTGGGGGAGATTATCTAGAACCTCCACTGTAGAACTCCAGCTCTGACTGGGGGAGATTATCTAGAACCTCCACTGTAGAACCACAGCTCTGACTGGGGGAGCTTACCCAGAACCGAGTGATTCACACTAAACCCCCCAAACCCCCACTCTGACTGACTCTGTTCATCTTAACTGTTTAATTATGCAGTTCTGTTAAATGCTGCAGTGGATTCTCGTGTTTAAGGTGGAGATGAGCTGGAAGAGCTTTAATATCGGTGATGTTTTTCTGCTGGACATTGGAAAGACCATTATCCAGTGGAATGGGCCTGACAGTAACAAACAGGAACGGCTGAAGGTTTGTACGATACTTTTTATATGGAATTACAGCCCCAAACAGTTTCACAATATGGTATCCATGGTTTCTGTGGTATCCAAGGTTCCTGTGGTATCCAAAGTTCCTGTGGCATCCAGGACTCCTGTTGTAACCAGGGCTCCTGTTGTAACCAGGGTTCCTGTTGTAACCAGGGTTCCTGTTGTATCCAGGGCTCCTGTTGTATCCAGGGCTCCTGTTGTATCCAGGGCTCCTGTTGTAACCAGGGTTCCTGTGGTATCCAGGGTTCCTGTGGTATCCAGGGCTCCTGTTGTATCCAGGGCTCCTGTTGTATCCAGGGTTCCTGTGGTATCCAGGGTTCCTGTGGTATCCAGGGCTCCTGTTGTAACCAGGATTCCTGTGGTATGCACGGTTCTTGTGGTGTATGTTTAGGTGTAAGCCTTTCCTGTAATGATGTGTCCTGTTGAACTGAAGGGAATGCTGCTGGCTAAGGACATCCGTGACCGTGAGAGAGGCGGCAGGGCTGAGATCGGGGTGATCGAGGGCGATGGAGAAAAGAATTCCCCTGTTTTAATGGAGGCTCTGACTAATATAATCGGAGAGCGGCCCGATAAACTGCCCAGCGGGACGCCAGACGACAAAGCCGACCAGGAGCAGATGGCCCAGGTCACGCTCTTCCAGTAAGTGTACATGGTAGCGCAGTGTTTGTCATTGTTCATTCAGAGTCTGTGAGACAGGTGTGTTATTCAGAAATTCATCATATTATTAATTATAAACTGAGCGGCGCAAAAAGCAGGAAATAGAAATAAAATTGACACACTTCTATTACCCAGAAAGAGCCTCACCAGCTCGGACAGACGTCCCTGTAGTTACAAATGTAATAAACAGTCTAATGAACAGTCTAATGAACAGTCTAATAAACAGTCTAATGAACAGTCTAATAAACAGTCTAATAAACAGTCTAATGAACAGTCTAATAAACAGTCTAATAAACAGTCTAATAAACAGTCTAATGAACAGTCTAATGAACAGTCTAATAAACAGTCTAATAAACAGTCTAATGAACAGTCTAATAAACAGTCTAATAAACAGTCTAATGAACAGTCTAATAAACAGTCTAATAAACAGTCTAATGAACAGTCTAATAAACAGTCTAATGAACAGTCTAATGAACAGTCTAATAAACAGTCTAATGAACAGTCTAATAAACAGTCTAATAAACAGTCTAATGAACAGTCTAATGAACAGTCTAATAAACAGTCTAATGAACAGTCTAATGAACAGTCTAATAAACAGTCTAATGAACAGTCTAATGAACAGTCTAATAAACAGTCTAATGAACAGTCTAATGAACAGTCTAATAAACAGTCTAATGAACAGTCTAATAAACAGTCTAATAAACAGTCTAATGAACAGTCTAATGAACAGTCTAATAAACAGTCTAATGAACAGTCTAATAAACAGTCTAATGAAGCTCACCCAGAGCAGTATCTCTGTTTGTGCGTCTGGACGACCTTGTGTGTAGCTGCTCTGGTACTAACCTGGTACACACCCTGCAGTGTGTCTGATGCTGATGGAGAAATGAAGGTCAGAGAGGTCGCAACCAGACCCCTGGGGAAGGATCTGCTCAATAATGATGTAAGTGACATCAGTATCAGAGTGTTTGTCAGTGACAGGTTGAGTTCAATGAAGATGTTCATGACGAAGCCTGTAGTGATGCTATAGCAGAACCGTTGTTGGTTCCATAAAGAACCATTTTTATGAGTTGTGAGTATGAAGAACCTTTGAATTGGTAAAGAAACTTTACGTTGACTGATCTGTGGACCGGTATGTGGACCGATATGTGGACCGGTATGTGGACCGGTATGTGGACCGATATGTGGACCGGTATGTGGACCGATATGTGGTTCTGTGCCGTGTGTCAGTGCTGACTGTTCTGACTGAACTGAAGAGATTCAGTGCTCTGACTCGGGGCTGGACTGTGTTTCAGGACTGCTACATCCTGGACCAGGGCGGAGTAAAGCTGTTTGTCTGGAAGGGGAAAAGAGCCAACAAGGCCGAGAAGCAGGCAGCCATGTCCAGAGCTCTGGTCAGCAGTTCATTATGATATAATTCATAATTCATAATTCATCATTCAGAACTGAAACAGACATAACCTGTTAACCATTACCATAACCTGACATAACCTGACTCATTCTGTAAACGCACATTAATGACAGGTATGAGAAAGCATCACAGCATCACAGCATCACAGCATCACTCCCATCACTCCCATCACTCCCATTACTCCCATCACTCCTATCATTCCCATCACTCCCATCACTCCCATCACTCCCATTCTGATGAGTTCTAAATGATTGTTATTAGAAACTGTTAATAAAAGTACAGTTTCTCTTACATATTTTTAACTTTTCTGTACAGAAGTGGACTGTAAAATATTATTAAATATTAAACAGTTAACAGTTACAGTGCAAACATGATCAGTTTGAGTACATAATAATAGATAATAAAAAAAAGGCTGTGCCTCTCAGGTCAGTTGGAGTCATATTTACCCTGTTCTGGTTTATAGCTGGGCTCTCTGTACTGTTTGTAAGTGTTGTGTGTGCCGACGCTCATCTGTACAGATTTCTGTTTGTCCTACAGGAGTTCATTAAGCTGAAGGGTTATCCTCTCACCACTAACGTGGAGGCTGTGAATGACGGCGCTGAGTCTGCGCTTTTTAAGCAGCTTTTCCAGAGCTGGACCGTCAGAGATCAGACCATGGGCCTTGGACGCACTCACACTGTGGGCCGAGTGGGTATGTGTCCAGGGGGATTAGTGTGGAGGGGACGGTTACTGTGGGTCCTGTAGCGAAAGAACGTGGATGAGGGAAACATCCATCCATCTGTAGAATCTGGAATAATCCTCATATCTCCAGTCACACAGCAGACGCCTGTTCCTGTAACCCTGTCTCTCTCATTGTTCAGCTAAGGTCTCGCAGGAGAAGTTTGATGCCGCTCAGATGCACTTGATGCCTGAGGTTGCTGCTCAGGAGCGCATGGTGGACGATGGCAGCGGACAGCTGCAGGTACGGATGTCATCTTTAGCAGAAATGGTTCCGTATAGTGTAAAAAGGTTCCCTTGACTTGTAGCGATAGCAGAACCCTTTTTGGGCCAGAAGAGTTCTAATAATTCTGCACATTTCACACAGAAAACAGCTTTCCTAATATACAGCATAAAAAACAGCCATGTAATCATGCATTACCCATTATGCAATGAAATGTCACACACACACACACACACACACACTGAGCTTCTCTAGCTGCTGTTGGAGCACTAAGCCTCTGATTCTGGCTGTATTGATAAGATGATAAAAGGCTGTTCTGGTGATCGCTTTGATGGGTCTGAGTAGGAATGATGGAATGATGTGTTAAAAGCAGAAAAAGATCAATAGAAACAGATCAAAGGAAGCCAGTCTGATCTCTCAGCTGTGTTGTATTCTCACTGTAAGGTCTGGAGGATTGAAAATCTGGAGCTGGCTGAAGTTGACCCAAAAACATACGGCTACTTCTACGGGGGCGACTGCTACGTCATCCTCTACACCTACGAGGTCAATGGGAAGAAAAACTACATCCTTTACATGTGGCAGGTAAACACGATCAGATCCTCCTGAATCATGAGTTTTAGAATGGGACCTCATCATTGAAGGGCCCATATTATTAAAGATTTTGTGACGTCACAATAACTAATAAGTAGACAACAAATACATTAAATATGTAGCATATGAGCTACAGCAACAGCAGGCTATCATTAATTAACTGGTGGACTGGTCTGCAGGCCTGTCATGACATGACATACATTGTTCCAGAAATGATCAATTATATTATTGTCATTTTAGCAACATTTTATGCCACTAATATAATAATAATATAATAGCAGAATATGATACAATCATATAACAGCAGTGAATGTTCATTAAGAATAGCCACACGTCGGAACTGAAGGATAAAAAATGTTGAACAATTCCAAACATCCAAACTTAAATAAAACTTTAATAAAACCACTGTATTAAAACAAAGTGACATGTCAGTTTATTGACATTACTGGGCTCTCCTCACTGAGTAAACATAATGGCCAATTGTTTTGCTCAGGGCCGACATGCCACCCAGGACGAGCTGGCAGCCTGTGCCTTCCAGGCCGTGAACGTTGATCAGCAGTACGGTGGGCAGCCTGTTCAAGTGAGGGTCACAATGGGCAAGGAACCCCGTCACTTTATGGCCATGTTCAGGGGCAAGATGGTTGTCTTCGAGGTGAGCATTATATCTGAAATTAAACCAGAATTAAGCTATGCCTTAAAGCCAAGAGCTGTTTAGGAAGCTTTACCGGAAGCAGCTGGTGAACCTGGAAATAAAAGATCTTCTTATAATCACACCTTCACTTTCAGGGCGGTACGTCCAGAAAAGGGGGCTCGAATCCCGAACCCCTAGTCCGTCTCTTTCAGATCAGCGGCTCAAATCCGTCCAACACTAAAGCTATTGAGGTCCCAGCACAGGCATCTTCACTCAACTCTAATGACGTGTTCCTGCTGAAGAGCCAGGGGTCCATGTACCTGTGGTACGGCAAGGTGGGCAACCCTGATCAATTTAAATTGGATACAGTACCATCCTTTACTATAGTACAGTTTCAGCTCTTTAATTGAGTTAGATTGAGATACAGTACCACACTTTCACTATAGTACAGAACAGCTCTTTAATTGAGTTAGATTGAGATACAGTACCACACTTTCACTATAGTACAGAACAGCTCTTTAATTGAGTTAGATTGAGATACAGTACCATACTTTCACTATAGTACAGTTGAGTTAGATTGGGAGTAGATTAGATTGTGATGTAACTCGTCTTTGTGCTGTCACAGGGATCTAGTGGAGATGAGAGGGCTATGGCTAAAGAGGTCAGCACAGTTCTCGGTCGGGGGTTGTTCTCAGCAGAAATCATGGCTGAGGGTCAGGAACCTGTTGAATTCTGGAGTCTTCTGGGTGGAAAGGCTCCGTATGCAAACAACAAAAGGTAAATCTTAAGTGAGCTGTAACTAATAATCAGTATGTGGTGAAGGTGGTGAATGTGGTGAATGTGGTGAAGGTGGTGAAGATGGTGAAGATGGTGAAGGTGATGAAGATGGTGAAGATGGTGAAGGTGATGAAGATGGTGAAGGAGGTGAAGGTGGTGAAGATGGTGAAGGTGGTGAAGGTGGTGAGGATGGTGAAGGTGGTGAAGATGGTGAAGATGGTGAAAGTGGTGAAGGTAGTGAAGATGGTGAAGGAGGTGAAGGTGGTGAGGATGGTGAAGATGGTGAAAGTGGTGAAGGTAGTGAAGATGGTGAAGGAGGTGAAGGTGGTGAGGATGGTGAAGATGGTGAAGGTAGTGAAGATGGTGAAGATGGTGAAAGTGGTGAAGGTAGTGAAGATGGTGAAGGTGGTGAAGGTGGTAAAGATGGTGAAGATGGTGAAGGTGGTGAAGGTAGTGAAGATGGTGAAGGTGGTGAAGGTGGTGAAGATGGTGAAGGTGTACTGTTGGAATGCTGTTGAAAGGCTGGTGCTGAGCAGCTCCTACAGACAGTATGTTTTTATAGCACTGCAGTATCAGTGGGTGGGGCTAAATAGGCTGAGATATGTAAATTAATTATTTATTTATTTAATTATTAATTAATTAACAGTACATTCAAAACAGGCTTTCGCGCTTTTGTTTCCATATATGGACTGAAGGACTGGGGGAGTGAACGGTGTGTTTTATAACTTTAACAGTATTTACATATTCAAATTCCTTCATTTCAGTAAAGCGAGGGAATTCGTTTTCCCTGATAGAGGCTCTTTAAACTTCAGGTAAATTTACCTGAGCAGTTCAGACACTATTACAGCAGTATCTGTGTCCCTCCCCTACAGGCTACAACTGGCTGTTCAGGATCATCAGCCACGCCTCTTTGAGTGCTCCAATAAAACGGGCCGGTTCATCGTTACAGAGGTGACCGAGTTCACTCAGGATGACCTCAGTGAAGATGATGTGATGCTTTTGGACACGTGGGATCAGGTCTGTTGTATATAGGGGTCTCTCCCTGTTTACTTTGAGGGTCTTAGTTTCAGTAGCAGTGTGTGAAACTACCTCCATCATGTTTGGAAGCTGTCCTTTAGCCTGGCTGTCTTTCACTAAGCTGAAGCTGATCTTCTAAATGGTGCTCTATAACGCCACCAAGAGGAGATTCAGATAATACAGGAGTGGATTCTGTTATGAATAGAGAAAAAAGGGGTCACAGTCTCCAGGGGGCGTCTGGAGGAGTGTCTGTCCCGCTGCTGAGAGAACTGGTGAATGGCCGGTCTCCTTTTGTGGCCATGATTTGAGTGATGTTTGTTCAAGTGATTTGACTGAAAATGATTCTTATGCAAAACCAATGCAAACCAGAATAGAATGGGCTCACCTTGCCGGTCAGTCTCACTCCTGGCCTTTTTCAGGTATTCCTCTGGATAGGAAATCAGGCAAATGAAGTGGAGCGTCAGGAATCTGTGGTCACATGTCAGGAATACCTGCGAACCCACCCTGGCTCTCGCGACTGTGACACACCTATTCTGCTGATAAAGCAGGGGTTTGAGCCCCCCACCTTTACCGGCTGGTTCACCGCCTGGGACCCCATGAAATGGAGTGTGAGTTTGGTGCAGTTCTTAAATCCTGATCCTAGGGTGTTTTTCTGTTAATGAAGCGTGACTGTGCTCTGCTCTGGTAGGATGGGAAGACCTATGAGCAGCTGAAGAAGGAGCTGGGGGAAGTGACCTCAGTGGAAATCGTGACCTCAGTAGGATTTCTTCATTATAATGAAAAACCTTTGTGTTTTTACTGTAAAGATAAATGAAACACACACGGTTCTGACTGTTCTCCTCACAGGAGCCGGGAGCTAACCAGTCGAGTGTGGAGAACAAGACCTACCAGCCCTTTTCTCCAGAGGAGCTGATTAACAAAAATGCAGACGAGTTACCCAAAGGAGTGAACCCCTCACAGAAGGAGGTGAGAGACTGTCCACCACCTTCCTCTGCTCTCATCTTCATCTTCATCGTGTTCTTTGATGTCTGCTATTTTGCTGCAGTTAGTAAATACATACAGCTTTTCCTTCAAAGAGAATTCATCTACAAACACTCATTTCACAACCTCCTGACTGATTTATGTAAATGACCTTTGTTCTGATTGGCTTCCCTGTTTAGTGTCTCATCCTGAAAGCAGTCCTGATGGTGTGGATGGAAACTTTTCATTTAAAGCTGTTTTTATGGTTAAAATATCTGATTTGTTTATTTGTTTCTTTTCTTTTTCACAGAAGCATCTCTCAGACGCAGATTTCCACCTCATACTCCAAATGTCCAAAGACCAGTTTTCCAGTTTGCCGCAGTGGAAACAGTTAAATATCAAGAAGAAACACGGGCTGTTTTAAAATCTGATCTGAAATCAGATGTGTTTAAATCATCAGATCAGGAGCAGACAGATCATTTCCACACTGCCAGCCGTCTGTAAGCAGGGCACACCCGCGGTGCCAAAACACAATGGTTTTGGCTTTTCTATAAATAAATGTATAAACATTACAGTAGAGCGGCACATCAAAGCCCAGTACAGTCAATACTTTAATTTAAATAAGCAGCAACAGGTCGACTGTATTTATATATTTTGAGATTTAATAAAAACAGATGAAATAATAATTACAAAATGCAAATGAAAATGTGAAAATGTGCTGAATCTAATAAACACTGTATGACCATGATGAGGGGTCAGTGTTAGTGTCAGTGCTGTTGTACTGCTTGGCACCAGCATTAATTTGATGTGACTCTCTCTACATTATTTACACTTTGTTATTAAAGTGACACATTCTCAGTGTAATATGCTATATTTAATAACACAATAATAAAGACAGAAGCTCAGAATCAGTGATTAAAATGGAAGAACAGTAAATAAAATAATAATCATAACAACAGGAGCATGTTCAGCTTTCAGCTGTAAATATGAAAATGCTTTAAAGTCTAAGGCTCTGTTTCCCAGATCCAGATCATGTCTGTATTTTAAATATGGTATATATAATAATATATGGTATAAATATATATATATATTAGGTAGTACATTCTGAAATACACTGAAGTGTGTGAAATGTAGTTGAAATGTTTACAAATATCTAAATGGGATGACTTGACATAACATGGGAATAATGGCAGTATCTCAGCACAGTGGCATCTGGATAAGGGGAAATCAGCTGCTTTGTTGCTGCAATTTAAATGAAAACATCAGAATGATGAATTTTACACTGGGTCAGTATTCTGATGCCGTTTCATTAACTCAGTCAGTGAGTTGAGATGGGTTGTTTTGATGGGTTCTCTTGTTATGAAGAGTACAGGGGTTCTGCAGTGTAGAGGGGTTCTGCAGTGTACAGGGTTCTGCAGTGTAGAGGAGTTCTGCAGTGTACAGGGTTCTGCAGTGTACAGGGGTTCTGCAGTGTACAGGGGTTCTGCAGTGTAGAGGAGTTCTGCAGTGTACAGGGTTCTGCAGTGTACAGGGTTCTGCAGTGTACAGGGGTTCTGCAGTGTACAGGGGTTCTGCAGTGTAGATGAGTTCTGCAGTGTACAGGGTTCTGCAGTGTACAGGGTTCTGCAGTGTAGAGGAGTTCTGCAGTGTACAGGGTTCTGCAGTGTAGAGGAGTTCTGCAGTGTACAGGGTTCTGCAGTGTACAGGGTTCTGCAGTGTAGAGGAGTTCTGCAGTGTACAGGGTTCTGCAGTGTACAGGGTTCTGCAGTGTACAGGGTTCTGCAGTGTTAGTACAGGAGCCGGGTTCACAGGAGTTCCGCTCCGGGGCGGAAGGGGGCGTGGCGGCGGGTCCGCGCTGATGTAACACGTAATGCTAAGCAGAGCTCCGCCCCTAAACACAAGCGCGAGCCGAGCGCACAGCCAGCTGCCTACAGGCCGAGAACAGCGGGGTTCAGCCAAACTGAAGGAATTCCCACCTGGTGAGTCAGACAGAGGCCTGCTAGTGGTTGTAAATTCACCGTCTGATGTGTGTAAATTGTCAAACACTCGTATCTGCTTCGAAACATCGAGAAAGTTCGCCGCCTGTGCGGAGCAGCGCGAGCAGCCTGGTTGCCAAAACAGTCGCAGCTAACGAGCTAAAGCTAAACCCGCGCGCCCGAAAGCCTCCAGCTGGGCTCAGCGCGAACCAGCAGAAATATTAATAATATTAATAATCATAATAATAATAATAATAATAAGGTTATTAATGTCGTTCAGGGGTTAGTGAGGTTGGCCAGCTTAATGGTAGCTAGCATAGCTAGCTCCAGACTGCTAGCGCTAACAGAGCCAGAGCTCGGGTAACGCCCACAAACGAACCCAGAAGTTCTAGATCAGTTCTGTAAGAGGCTGTGGACCCTGTCTGTGTTGTGTAATGGTGCTGTTGTTGGGTCCTGGGTCTGACTGAATCTGGACTGAGGATTTTCTAATTGTCTGTTCCACCTTAAATGGGGCAGCAGCGAGCAGAGCGCTTCCCTGTAGCCGGATTTAAGGTGGAACCAGAAAGCGAGAAGAGCCCCATGTAGGAAGATCCGCACAGAACCCGAACCAAAGGGTCCGGACTGGCAGTGGATTCCAGACCCATCCGTGTGTGTCAGCAAAGCCACAAGAAACACTGGCTTTCTCTGCAGTGGTGGAGAGAGGATCCAGATATAGGCATTTTATTTACTGCCCGAGCCCACCGGCCCGAACCCACCGGCCCGAGCCCACCGGCCCCTTCTGTTAAACACACTTCTATATGGAACAGTGGTGATGGGAACATATCAGCACATTTGAACAGGAACATCTTTCCCTTGTTTTTATTTGGGGGGCTGCTTTTGGCCTGTTTGCGTTTCCCACCAAAACCAGAACCACACAGTTTGCATTTGGACAGAAATGAGTTTTGATAGTGGGCGAGAACCCCGTTTAAGCTCCAGACTCTAACGCTGAATGATTATTGGTTAATAGAGGAGGTTTATATAACTGAATTACTGTGGTCATAGGGCATCACATGCACACGGGTTCATAGAGCTCACAGCACACAAACGAGTGAGCTCTAAAATTAAGCTCTTTTTATTATTATTTAAATATATAAATATATATATTACACAAACAAATATACACGCGCGTGCACACACACACACACACACATATATATATATATATATATATATATATATATAGTGTGTGTGTGTGTGTGTGTGTGTGTGTCATTATTCTGAGAGCTCTGGGTGTTGCAGTTTCTTATTCCACAGCTAGATGAAACTACGGCACTGCAGGACCATTAAAACCAGTGCTGTACTCTGTGTCCTGCGATCAGTACTGAAAGATGATTGGCTGTCTGTATCCGTCCTAAAGACACTGATTGGTCCACCCCGCCTTCAGCAGTGTAGCTCCACCCATTAAGTTATCAGAGTGTTTCAGCATTGACCTCTTTTTGAATGAGATGATACACGGCAGCCAATCAGAATAGAACGTATTTACATATATCAGTGTTAAGTGTGTAACCGTGAGGGATGAAGTGAATTATCACAGGAAAATAAAATGAAAAAGGAGAATACAGATGGTTGCTGTGACTGTGCTGTTTTCACTGTGTTTTATGTGTAGGTTATCAGCCAGTGCTCACAAGGAGGAAAGATGAACGTCTTCGATCGCAACATCAACTTTGATGCCCTCTTTAAATTCTCCCAAATGTGAGTACACCCACTAAACACGGTTCTTATCTCCTCCTGATTGGTGGTTGTGGTGGTTGTCTCTGATTGCGACGCTGCAGGGGCGCTGAGGTCGGCGGCTTCAGGCTCGGTCATTTTCTTGCTCTGAATCAGTCATTAATAAAATATAAAAACACCTGATTTTGTTCCTTCTGTGTTTGCATGCTGTTTTCTTCCGTTAAATTCTACAAACGTTCCTGAGGAACCTTACGAGGATTTGTGCTTCTCTATGGAAGCTCACGTATACACACGCAGGACGTTCACTGCACTTCCGTTATCCTCTTCTGAAAATAATACATTTAAAATGAGCGTTTTACAGTATAGTTTTCAGGTCTGGACTGTCTGTAGGACTGGAGATATTTCCTTACACACTAAAGCAGCACTCTGGTCAGTCATGCTAAACGTGCTAACAGCTAAAGGAAAGTAAATAGTCACGTTTGGTTGTAGCGCTCCTTTAACGGCGGGGCTGCCGTTATTTGGGGGGGATGTGTGAATGGCCCGCCTCTCCTCCGGCTCTGCAGTAAGGGAGTGGAGCATGCTTGGTATGCTGTAAGGTTGGGTAAGAGTCATGTGCGTGTCTTTTTCTGATCGCTATCAGGTTCAGTGGAGTTCAGGTCCTCTCGCTGTGATGTATTTATAAGTGACACATTTAAAAGTGAATTAAACAGCATGTGTGTGTGTTTGGGTGGTGAATTCAGATGATCTGATCCTCTTTAGTTAATCTTTGATCTCAGCTCTGTTTGGTTTCTCTCTCAGGATGATTCCCAAAGTAAACTGTGTGTCGGACAGTTTTGATCAGTTGATCGGAGCAGTTCAGGTCAAGGCAGACTAATTCTGCAGGCTTTAGCTTCAGGCTGTGAGAGCATGTTCTAGTTCCTGCTGTTGGACGTTGCATGTTTGGTCTGGGACAGATTAAATATGATATTTTTATTTCTTTTGTTTTGAGCTGGGGTCGACGCTCAAGTCCAGTACTGGTTTTAACCCGCTTCACACAAGGACCACTCGTCACCATTTCTGCTGCACGTATAGGAATTTGTCCTCCGTATTTAACCCATCCGTGCAGTGAACACACACACAGATACACACTGGGGATGTACACTGCTACATAACACACAGCAGGGCTGCTCATATTTTGCTAGTTTGGGAAACAAACTATTAAAATGACTCAATATCAGTATTGTTGTTGCTGAGAGATCAGGTTAATACTTTTTAACTACTTGTGTGTATAGTGTGTATGTAAAGGTTAATATATAATTATGAAAGGATTTGCTGCTCTTAACCTCTCCACTGTCTCTCTCTCTCTCTCTAGTTCCCGTTCCACTCAGCAGCACCTGAAGAATGTCTACGCCAGTTTAGCTGTGTGTATGTTTGTGGCAGCAGCCGGGGCCTACGTCCATGTTGTAACAAGGCTTTTTCAGGTGAAGTGATGTTCTGAGGTACTCGCTACTCACACTGTTCATAAATGAGTGCACCCCCCCCCCTACAGTGTGCTCATTTGTCTCAGTCAGGGCTGGGTTTCCCAAAACCATCCTAAACAGACTATCAGCTGGAATGACCTCAGCACTGAGATGCTTTTGGGACACTAGTTCTTATATTTGACAAATTCATTGGAAAAAAAAAAAAAAAAAACCTTTAAATGGTTAAATTTACCTTAGAATTAGCCCAGCTGTTCAAACATGACGGCAACATGGAAGAGCCTGCCTTTACTGACTGTAAATAAATAATCAATACATTTAGACTTTTAATTCAGTCTAAAAATATAGGAATGCCTATATCTGTCTATAATCTATAGCCCTGACCTGCGGGCTAAATCACAGGTTAATGAGGTGTTGGGCATCTAAATAATGTTATTTGTTATATCTTTATTTATATGTAACTTACAGGGTGGGCTGCTCTCCATGCTGGGTTCTCTGGCCATGATGGCTTGGCTTGCCATGACTCCGCACAGCCCTCAGACTGAGAAGAAGAGACTGGGCATCCTTGCCGGCTTTGCTTTCTTCACAGGTCAGTGATGAGGTTTATTAAAATACAAGCCCTCCACTAGAGGTGGGCAGTATGCTAAAAATATCACAGTATTTAAAGACAGACAGTCCACATATGAGATTTATATGATGTTCAGATACCTGCAGAAAACAGTCTTTCTCATTTGTTTGTATATTAATGGACAGCCTGTATGTAAAGCCCATTTATGCTGAGGTTATGAAGAGCATTTCAGTCAGGACTTGTTTTTGAATGTGAGGCAATACAGGGCATCCGATCAAAACTTATCAACTGATCAACTTATTTACATATATCAGACTTTAAGGCCCAGATATAAAAACAGGTTGAAAAGGCACTATATAGATTTATGTAAACAGTGTTTTAGCAGAGAATAAGTGCATATATGATCATTTCACACTGTATTTAATCTCTGCTGCAGGTGTTGGACTTGGCCCTGTAATGGATTATGTCATCACCATCAACCCAAGGTAACTCGCTTCACAGCAGCCTGAAGCAACGGTTCTCAGTCTTGGTGCGGGAGTACCACTGGCCTGCATGTCGTCATGTTTTCCAGTTCTTACACTCTCGGTTCACCCCAGGGAGGCGTTAGTTAATTCATTCACTAGTTGCATCAGGTCTCCTGGGAGCAGGGGAAACTTCAGGACTTGTGAACCACTGCTTTAGTTTTTTTGTCCAGCAGGTTGTGCAGTTGAGCAACTGCTGTCCAGAGCCAGTGAAGCTCTGTTTGCTGCTCTGTGGATGTGAGTGTACTTGCTGGGGTTCATGTCCTTCATGGAGTTTCAGTCCTGTCCTCAGGGCAGCTCTCCAATGAAAATTCATATTTTTAAATGTTTAAATTGCCACAGGCTTTATTTACTATATTAAAGTGCTTGTTGGCCAAACCACGAAAAATAAGGGTTTGAACAAGGAGAGCTTAAACACGCATGTTGACATGTAACTATTGACAGCAGTTATGTTTTATTCTGATATGACTGTGCTTTACTAATCTCCAGATTCATCATTTTTTAATTCTACAACATTTGCAGAACATACAGACATGTATAATCCTCCTACATTAAAATAAAAGAAAATTCACCATGCAGTCAGTCAAATCCTCTCTTTAAGTAGTTTGCGTGATTAATTCATTTACTGTGGAGAAATGTAAAACTTCAGTTTTCTGATCTTTTTTGTGTGCAGCATCATCATGACTGCTTTCCTGGGCACCTCGGTCATCTTCACCTGCTTCACTCTGAGCGCGCTGTACGCCCAGCGCAGGAGCTACCTCTTCCTGGGAGGTAAAGAGCGTCTGGTCTTGTGGGGTTTAAGCTTTGCTTTTTTGTTCTGACACTGAAATGATCAAAATAATACTCATGCATGCCAAAGGTCATCGTCAAAACCTCTTAAAAGCCGTAATTTAGTGTGAGGTTAATTTGTCCTCTGTTGTCTTTAAGGAACCCTGATGTCTGGACTGTCCATTCTGCTGCTGGTTTCTTTCCTCAACATGTTTGTAGGGTCCGTCATGCTCTTTAAGGTAAATGGAGGATTGTTAAACGTCTGTGTTTGAGATGTTGGGCAGTATTAAAGAACTCGGGAGAAGCATTTTACAGTTTTGATTGACAGTCATGAAGCCAAGATTAGAGTGAAAAAAGGCTCTTGAGTAAAAATCAGTGCTGGCATTGTTTTTCAGAAGACTTGAAAGGAATAGAGCCGCTCTGCCACAGATTCATATACTGAGAGAAATCACTGTTCCGCAGAGAACCGTATGTTAAAGCGCAGAGCCGCAGTCGTTCTAGACGTTTGAAGTTCTCAACGCAGAATAGTCGTGTCCAAGGCTGTCGGAGAAAAACCTGCTAGTGTTAATTTTTAATGTGGATCCAGTTTTGGTTTGTATTCAGTATTTGAGTCAGTGCTCAGAGTAGCTCCGGATGATTCCTTCTCCTGAGTGTGGTGATTTTGGATGGGTGAATTACCCCAGCAGTAGACGGCCCTGAGCTAGGCTGTGTGAGAGGTCAGTAAATGTGCAGTCTGGAGACGACTGCTTTGTTTTTGCAGTATTAAAGTAAGTGTCCGTGTCGGTCTGTCATTATAATCTACACCTCCTGAGGTTGTTTTTCAGACATCTGCCTGTTTTCCCCGTTTTCACATTCAGGCTCACGTCTACATTGGCCTGGCCATCATGTGTGGATTCGTGCTGTTTGACACTCAGCTCATCATTGAGAAGGCAGAGATGGGAGACAAGGATTACATTTGGTGAGAAAAGGAAAGATCTAATATCTCAGGATTTAAAGTAATGATGGACTGGTTAATCTGATTGAATGTAATTGAGGATGGATGGAGCTGATTTAACCTAATGGAGGGTCGACCTAATGATTTGAATGAATGAACCTGATTTAATTGAATGAAGGCTGATTAGCTGAATTAAGAATTGGTCATCTCTCCCAGGTATCAGATTATTATTGTAAATGAGCGTCATGTTCACTCTCCTCTCCTCACTCTGTCCTGAAGGCATTGTGTGGATCTCTTCCTGGATTTTGTGACCATCTTCAGAAAGCTGATGGTCATCCTCGCTATGAATGAGAAGGTACCCTTTCTAATGTGTCTCTCCTGAGGCGCTCTGTGATGTGGTTATGGTAGTGAGTCGGGGTGTGTGAGGGGGGGGCTTTGTGTGTGTGAGGGGTGTGTAGGGTTCAATTCTGACTCTTTTCTGCTTTCGTTTTCTTTCTGCAGGACAAGAAGAAGGAGAAGAAATAGACTGATCTGGGACAGACACGAAAATAAAAGTCTGTGATTGGTTGGCGTCAGAGATGAGTCTGATGCGTTCATCCTAACAGCTTAATTATGAATTTGATTCTGTTGATTTTGTACTTTGGTATGGTGTCTTAATTTTGTTTAAATTACGGATTTAGGCTGTGTAGTAAAGTTGACAGATGTAACCTGGGTATAATGTTTTGGAGGTCTCTACATCGCTGAGTTTGAGTTATTTTGAAAGTTTAGAGTGTTTGAAGCGAGCAGACGTAAATGAAGTTATTTTCACACCTCCTCCTCTTCCTCCTCTTCTTCCTCCTTCTTCTTCTGACTTGCATTAATGCTTCTAATGTGATACCGTACTTTTTGGTAGTCAGTACGATAAGCCGATAAAGGTGAAGTGAATCCTGTGTAAATACTGTGAAGGTTCAGTTGTTACAGATAAACAACTTCTGCTCCTGACTTTATTCACTAACTTTGACTCGCATTGTTTTTAGTCCCCCTGCCCCCCCTACAAAAAAATATCCAGCGATACGAGGGTGGATTTCTCTTTTATTGCCGTCGTCACATTTAAGTTTATTATTATTGCAGCTGCTGGACACGCCAATGTTACAAAGTTCAGCACTCAGGCTTTGAGGGACATGCTTATCGTCACTGCTGGTGAAGGTATCTACTGATCAGGTTGTGTTTTATTAATGGACGTCCTACTGACTAACCTTAATAAATAGTGCCACAGATTGCTCACTTGGATTCCATGTGACTTCTGTTCACACAGAGACTTCGTCACCTTCTAGGAAAAGCTTGTGATAAACTGATCTCTGTCGGTGTCTGTGTGTGTCTGTCTGTCTGTGTGAGAGAGCAATATAGCAAACATATAGCATTACTACTTTAAACGTTCTGACAGTGCAGAGTGTAAACACAAACGTTACTGATGCTCAGTGATTTTATATATATATATATATATATATATATTTTTTTTTTTATAGTTATACTCAGAGCTGGATTTGGGGGGTTTAGTGTAAAACGCTTGGTTCTAGATAAGCTCCCCCAGTCAGAGCTGTTCTACAGTGGAGGTTCTAGATAAGCTCCCCCAGTCAGAGCTGTGGTTCTACAGTGGAGGTGAAGGGAAGCAGACGTCTGAAGCTCTAATAAAAGCTCCTCACAGAAAGTTCTTCACCTAATGGTGATGAAGACGCTGCCTGATGCCTGAGACACGGTTCTACCAGAGTTCTGAGAAGAGTTCGGCTCTAGAACCTGCTTTTAAAATCAGATCATTAAAATGGTGGAGGGATACATGCTGCAGGGTGTAGTGCAGCTACAGAAAGTAGTCCCTAAAGAGAACTGCATTAGTTCAGATTCTCTATTCACTATTTTACCTTCATCATCATCATCATCATCATCATTCCATATAAAACTCAGAAGACTCGTGTAGCTGCACTGGTGGGTTTGGATAGGAGATAAATTATGGGCTGTATCTGTGTTGTAGTCATGGCTACAGACGCCTGCTTCCATTCACCTCCACAGTAGAGAGATCAGAGTGGGTCAGTTTCTCTACAGTGGAGCTCAGATTCACACCGAACCCCCAAACCCGACTCTGACTGAGCTCAGCTCTGCCGGTAAGAACAGAAAGAGTGGAACCTGTGATATTTTGGTTACAGCTGTGTACTGTCCTCTTTTGAGGAGACTTCAGAGTTCAGACCTTGTTCTGCTCTTATATCCTCGGTTTGCAGTTTTTATGGATGGTCATCTAACAAATCTGTCTGATGTAATAAAAGCTAATAACTGAGTTCCTGTCAGCGCAGCGGGACAGGTTTAGTACCTGAGGTGTGCTTTAGTTAGGAGATGCTAGGCTAATGCTACTAACAAACACTGGACTTAGATTGTCACCAATCCCATCCCTTCTTCTGAGTCTTGGTTCCTCTCGTGCTCTAGGGGAGGTTCTCCTGTGAGCACTGGTTCCTCACACTCTGAGGTCGGTGAGAGGGAAATGGCAGTAAGTGGGGCCCTGCTCGTGCCTGCAGGTTGATGGATGGTGTGAGGGGTTAGTAATGATGTGGTAATGAAGCTTTCCTACATGAACAGAAGATCAAAGCCAGTTCCAGCCTGATAAACACATTACTGTTAATATTCCTCTGCAGCCGAGCGAGAAGCTGAGCAGCGTAAAACACGACCAGGATCAGCACAGGAGAAGCTCTGGACTGGGATGGCAGACTGGAGGAGTGTGTTCTCACCTGTTCACCCCCCCCCCTTCCAGCTTTGATCTGTGGAGCAGGTGAGCGGTGTTCTCTGGAGTGATGATGGAGCTCCTTTGGGAAGAGCTGGACTGGCAGAACCGATCATTCAATGTTAGAACCTGACTTCGCTGATGCTCTCACTCTCAGAGCTGAATGCAATCAAATCTACCCCACAGCAATGTTCCAGCATCTAGTGTAAAGCCTTTTCCAGAAGAGCTGTGGCTGTTACTGCAGCAATAGTATAGACAAGATGAGTGGAGCTAAGCAACTTGGATGGAATGGGCGGAGCTAAACAGCTGTAGGCTGTGTGGGCGGGACTGAACGGCGGTGGGTTGGATCGGTGGATATGTTGTAGTGTTTGTGATGTCACAAAAATAATGAGATTCGGAGCAGTCGTCCACTCCCGGGCGGCCTGAAGTAAACAGTGAAAATGTTTATTTTCTCACATCAAATTCATTTATTTAAAAAGAGGTGACACTTCAAAACTCAAATCACATCATATGCAAATGAGCTGCAGGTTTGTTAAATGTTGAAATGTTCAGAATCTCCTCCCACTGCCTGATTAATGAGATGGTTGTTCAGCAGTCAGGTGTGGTTCTGAAGGAGCAGGTCCTGCTGCTGGACGGTCCTTCAGAAGCAGCTGCTTGTTTGTTCAAACCTGGTAGTGATGCTGTAACAGCCACCATTTCCAACAGGAGCATCCTGGCACTGTGTAAACAGACGCAGTGGTGTGTGTGTGTGTGTGTGTGTGTGTGCGTGCGTGCACAGGCATGTGTGTGTGTGTGTGTTATCCATTGGCTCAGCGTGTTGCTATTGCTCACAGCAAGATGGCAGGCAGGGTTCCCATAGTAACAGCGAGGGCCAGGAGGTGTGTGTGCCTGAGTGGAGTGTGCGTATGGGCCTTGGAGATGCGGGGGGGCCGAGGGCCGTTGCACAGGGGAGTGTTGCAGCAGCTGATGCAGACGGAGCCCACCA
>NC_132898.1:288073-340573 GCF_030463535.1 Salminus brasiliensis
TTAGGAGAGAGAGAGCAGTGAGGACAGTAGGAGAGAGAGAGAGAGCAGTGAGGACAGTAGGAGAGAGAGAGCAGTGAGGACAGTAGGAGAGAGAGCGAGCAGTGAGGACAGTGGGAGAGAGAGAGCAGTGAGGACAGTAGGAGAGAGAGAGCAGTGAGGACAGTAGGAAAGAGAGAGAGCAGTGAGGACAGTAGGAGAGAGAGAGCAGTGAGGACAGTAGGAGAGAGAGCGAGCAGTGAGGACAGTAGGAGAGAGAGAGAGCAGTGAGGACAGTGGGAGAGAGAGAGAGCAGTGAGGACAGTAGGAGAGAGAGAGAGAGCAGTGAGGACAGTAGGAGAGAGAGAGCAGTGAGGACAGTAGGAGAGAGAGAGAGAGCAGTGAGGACAGTAGGAGAGAGAGAGAGAGCAGTGAGGACAGTGGGAGAGAGAGAGAGCAGTGAGGACAGTAGGAGAGAGAGAGCAGTGAGGACAGTAGGAGAGAGAGAGAGAGCAGTGAGGACAGTAGGAGAGAGAGAGCAGTGAGGACAGTAGGAGAGAGAGCGAGCAGTGAGGACAGTGGGAGAGAGAGAGCAGTGAGGACAGTAGGAGAGAGAGAGAGCAGTGAGGACAGTAGGAGAGAGAGAGCAGTGAGGACAGTAGGAAAGAGAGAGAGCAGTGAGGACAGTAGGAGAGAGAGAGCAGTGAGGACAGTAGGAGAGAGAGCGAGCAGTGAGGACAGTAGGAGAGAGAGAGAGCAGTGAGGACAGTGGGAGAGAGAGAGAGCAGTGAGGACAGTAGGAGAGAGAGAGAGCAGTGAGGACAGTAGGAGAGAGAGAGCAGTGAGGACAGTAGGAGAGAGAGAGAGAGCAGTGAGGACAGTAGGAGAGAGAGAGAGAGCAGTGAGGACAGTGGAGAGAGAGAGAGCAGTGAGGACAGTAGGAGAGAGAGAGCAGTGAGGACAGTAGGAGAGAGAGAGAGAGCAGTGAGGACAGTAGGAGAGAGAGAGAGAGCAGTGAGGACAGTAGGAGAGAGAGAGCAGTGAGGACAGTAGGAGAGAGAGCGAGCAGTGAGGACAGTGGGAGAGAGAGAGCAGTGAGGACAGTAGGAGAGAGAGAGAGAGCAGTGAGGACAGTGGGAGAGAGAGAGAGCAGTGAGGACAGTGGAGAGAGAGAGCAGTGAGGACAGTAGGAGAGAGAGAGAGAGCAGTGAGGACAGCAGGAGAGAGAGAGCAGTGAGGACAGTAGGAGAGAGAGCAGTGAGGACAGTAGGAGAGAGAGAGAGCAGTGAGGACAGTAGGAGAGAGAGAGAGCAGTGAGGACAGTAGGAGAGAGAGCAGTGAGGACAGTAGGAGAGAGAGAGAGCAGTGAGGACAGTGGAGAGAGAGAGAGCAGTGAGGACAGTAGGAGAGAGAGAGAGCAGTGAGGACAGTAGGAGAGAGCAGTGAGGACAGTAGGAGAGAGAGAGAGCAGTGAGGACAGTGGGAGAGAGAGAGAGCAGTGAGGACAGTAGGAGAGAGAGAGAGCAGTGAGGACAGTAGGAGAGAGAGCAGTGAGGACAGTAGGAGAGAGAGAGAGCAGTGAGGACAGTAGGAGAGAGAGCGAGCAGTGAGGACAGTGGGAGAGAGAGAGAGCAGTGAGGACAGTAGGAGAGAGAGAGAGCAGTGAGGACAGTGGGAGAGAGAGAGAGCAGTGAGGACAGTGGGAGAGAGAGAGCAGTGAGGACAGTAGGAGAGAGAGAGAGCAGTGAGGACAGTAGGAGAGAGAGAGAGCAGTGAGGACAGTGGGAGAGAGAGAGCAGTGAGGACAGTAGGAGAGAGAGCGAGCAGTGAGGACAGTAGGAGAGAGAGAGAGCAGTGAGGACAGTAGGAGAGAGAGAGCAGTGAGGACAGTGGGAGAGAGAGAGCAGTGAGGACAGTAGGAGAGAGAGAGAGCAGTGAGGACAGTAGGAGAGAGAGAGAGCAGTGAGGACAGTGGGAGAGAGAGAGCAGTGAGGACAGTAGGAGAGAGAGAGAGCAGTGAGGACAGTAGGAGAGAGAGAGAGCAGTGAGGACAGTAGGAGAGAGAGAGCAGTGAGGACAGTAGGAGAGAGAGCAGTGAGGACAGTGGGAGAGAGAGAGAGAGCAGTGAGGACAGTAGGAGAGAGAGAGAGAGCAGTGAGGACAGTAGGAGAGAGAGAGAGCAGTGAGGACAGTAGGAGAGAGAGAGCAGTGAGGACAGTAGGAGAGAGAGAGCAGTGAGGACAGTAGGAGACACTCAGTAAAAGGTTTATTGGGTTTTTGCTGAATCATAACTGAACAGAAGCGTCTGTGGAACACACCCCGCTGTATGGCTTCATCTGAGTTGTGGAAACGCTATTTACACATAGCACCTTCAGATACTATTTACACACACACACACACACACACACACACAGAACAGAAACCTTCATCAGCAGAGCGAAGAATTCAAATACATTTGAAAATAAAACAAAAAAAATCAGTAAATAAACAGTAAACAACAACAACAAACAAACAATAATAACAGCGGCGACACAAACAGCAAAACTCAATCAGGAAAATCAACAGAAAATCGATCAGGACGTTTGGTCAAGCTACAAACTACAAAACCTGTAAAGATCTGACAGCTACACCATGCGGGGGGAGGAGTCCGGAACCGCCACCTCGGACCGAGGAAACCCGTCTTTTGATCAAGTGCAGTTGAGCCACATGTTCCACCTCACTGCCACCGCCGCCTCCACCCTCACTACACCCGTCCCTCATTCCAGATCACCTCTCTTGTGTTAAGGAGCCGATCTCCTTCATTTCCGTCTTCCGGTCCTGGATTTGCCACCATAGGAAGTCTGCTGAAGACCACAGGGACAGTCTAGAACCCAGGTCTTAAGATCTGGACCCTGGATCCCCGACTGCTACTGTATTTAACTCTGGGTAATTTACTCTGCAGCTGAAGCTTCATACTGCAGTCTCTTAATCCTCAGCACCACGACTCCACCCTAACGCAGCCAGGCCCGGGTTCTCATACATTTCCAGCCAAGCAGAGCTAATTGGATCCAGGCAGTCTGGAGGGTAAGTGCTGCTGTTCTGTCGAGTCGTGCTCCCCCCGCCACTCTCACCTGATGGGATTTAGTGAAAGGGTCCGCTGGGTTTATCTGGGTTATAGAGGTTGGGAATGACGGCTCCTGCTGGACTAAAGCACATGTAGGACATCAGCTCTTTAATCCAGGCCAAACATCTAATCATCAGAACTATCAGACGCACACACTCTTAATTAGATATTAATCAATTTATCAATAGAGCACCTTTTCCAGCTCATACAGGAGCTGCTGTTCCTCAGAGTCAGGAGAAGAGCCTGATTCTGATGAACGAAGGACTTTTTATGATCACAAGACAAAACACAACGTTATGAAGGTTATAGAGAAATCAATAAAGGTAATGGAAGCTGTGTGTGGATCGATACGCAGCCTCACACAGGTGTAAAAACCTTCCACACCTGAAACTGAGAAGCCCACCACACACACGCCGCGTTCATCTACTACAGGACTCCAACCTCCTGCTGTTTCCCTCAGAGGGGAGCTCCACCAAACTCCTCAAATTTAAACACTCAGTCAGAGTGGGGGGCTTGGGGGGTCTGGGGGGAAACACTCGGTTCTAGATAAGCTCCCCCAGTCAGAGCTGTTCTACAGTGGAGATTCTAGATAATCTCCCCCAGTCAGAGCTGTTCTACAGTGGAGGTTCTAGATAATCTCCCCCAGTCAGAGCTGTGGTTCTACAGTGGAGGTGAAGGGAAGCAGCCGTCTGAAGCTCTACTAAAAGCTCCTCACAGAAAGTTCTTCACCTAATGGTGATGAAGACGCTGCCTGATGCCTGAGACACGGTTCTACCAGAGTTCTGAGAAGAGTTCGGCTCTAGAACCTGCTTTTAAAATCAGATCATTAAAATGGTGGAGGGATACATGCTGCAGGGTGTAGTGCGGCTACAGAAAGTAGTCCCTAAAGAGAACTGCATTAGTTCAGATTCTCTATTCACTATTTTACCTTCATCATCATCATCATCATCATCATCACTCCATATAAAACTCAGAAGACTCGTGTAGCTGCACTGGTGGGTTTGGATAGGAGATAAATTATGGGCTGTATCTGTGTTGTAGTCATGGCTACAGATGCCTGCTTCCATTCACCTCCACTGTAGAGAGATCAGAGTGGTGGTCAGTTTCTCTACAGTGGAGGTCAGATTCACACCGAACCCCAACCCGACTCTGACTGAACTCAGCTCACAATTTTGAGAAATCCGTGGACCCGTCCTTTAGAGGTTCTACTGACGTGGTGCTGCAGAACAGCCTGAATCTCAGATTTCTCTCTGCATTGGTTGATATCTTCTATATCTGAGCAGGAAGAAGAGGAGCACGGTCTCAGCGTGAACGTCTGGAGACTGAGAGCTTCTTATCGTAAAACTGCAGAGAAGAACCGAATCACTGGAACAGACAGGGAAGTCCTGCATCGGCTCTTCTCATGAGGGGGTGGAAAAAAGCTAATCACAGACTCACACCTATTCACTGAGGACTGTAAGCAGAGGAGGGGCGGGATGTCCTCCAGCTCTACTCGCTCCTCTCTGGAGGAACATCAGCGCTCTGCTGTAGAGCCCACTGTTCAGCACAGCCACTGTTCAGATCAACACAGTGTTGCTCAGCCGTGCTCCAGGACTCGGACTGTAAACACTCCCACCTCGGGAAACCCACAGCTACAAATAATAAAACACACACCGGCCCGTCCACCGCAGATGGCCCGAGCAGCGCCCATGTCAGTGACCAGGTTGGAGCTGTGCTGCGTCCTGCAGCCGGTCGGGTGGTGGGCGGTGGGTAGTGGGTGGAGTGACACAGCAGCTCACTGTGCTGTAAATCGGTCACAGTGAAGGTCCCGCCGAGCAGACAGCACTTCATACTCCCTACAGATCCCCTACTAACCGAGCTCATCAGTGTTAGGATTAAGACCAGTGTTAGGATTAGGACCCAGGTAAGGGTTAAGATAACAGTGTGACAGTAGTGGCAGCAGGGTAGTGAGGATTAGGAATAGCACCAGGGTTTCATTCCTAAATTAGGGGTGTAAACAGGTTTAGGTGGGATTAGTTTCAGGGTTTGTAATGGTTAGGATTAGAACCACAGTTAATGTTATGTTAGGATTAGGGTTAGGACTTACTAGGATTAGGGTTAGGGTACGAGTTAAGGGTTCTGTTTGGGTTAAGGTTTAGGTTTAGGACCAGGTTAAGGGTTTGGGGAAATGAAGCTTCCTTTAATAGGTAAGTATCTAAATGTAATTAAATGTAATTAAAAGTATCTACAGAGTATCTAGTGTCCCATCCAAATAAAGTGTAACGTCTCATCCAGTAAGACCAACGTTACAACCAACAGCATCCGTCAGGATTCAGGGTCAGTTTTATAAACACAGGCTGAGCCCACTGCACTGATCCGCTTTAATCAGCGCAAAATCCCCCCATCATTCAGGTCGGGGCCGTGCTGGATTCCAACTCCAAACCTCAGAAAGAGGATCAACATCCCGCCCTATGTTCCATGAAGGGAAATGAAGGAAGCGGGTAGCTCCGCCCCCAGTGCTACAATAATACTTAAGTGACCGTGAGTTTCTGCTGTTTTATCAGGGTTTAGAAAGTGTGACCGCTGCGAACCTGACCGTCAGCTCACGTTCCTCACCTCCTACACTCGCTGAGGCTGGCGTCTCACAGAGCGGAGCGGAACCGAGCTGCTCTGGTTCAGAGGGTTTGTGGTTCTCCGTCAGTGAAGGGATGGATCAGACATGAGCTGATCCGCAAGAACATAGTGAAGCTGTGATCCTCAACACACTGTGTTTAGAACCGGTTTGTAAATCAGATGAAAAAAAGTTTTATTGACTTAAATAAATATTTCTTCACTTTTAGTTGAATAAAATCTGCTGGATTGTTCATTCGGACATTACTGTTCACGCCCCTTAAACTTTACTACAGAGGAGTTTCACTCATCTTTCTGAAGAAAATAAAATATATATTCATTTAAATAACTACGTTCATGTAGTTGAACATCGTAGTTGATTTTTTTTACTAAATTCACTGAATCCGTTTGTGAAATGAATCTGAAGAGAATTTACTAAAGTGAGGGACCTGATCTGATTAGTGTAGAGGACACAAGCGCTCCGCTGGGAAATCCTGTCCTTTTATAGGCAATATGCTATTGAGAACCCTACAGGTTCTACCATCTGGCCTGAAGAGCCACAGTCTAAAGGAAACCTGTAGAGACCTGTTTCTCATTAAGACCGGAATCCCCTGATTCAGGACTGACTAACAGGCGTGTGTGTGTTGCTTCTGCAGCGGTAGTGCGCTTCTCAGTATGGTAACGCTGTAGGCTGGAATGAAGGTCAGGTGATTGTGGTGATTAGTAATTACTGTATTGGCTCATGGCTAGGACCGATCCCCTCACGCTCAGCATGACGTACAAACATGTGAGTAATGTAATGTAACTAGCGCTCTCTAGTGGCTGAACTCCTTTCACCTAATCTTCCCAAACCTGTGGTCCACAGCGGCCTGGGATAAAAGCACGGAAGGGGCGAGCAAGAAGGTGGAGCCGCTGGACCGCTTGGGGAAGAGAAGCAATTTCCAACACAGGCCTGCTTCTCCCAGACGGGACAAGCTGAGATTTCCTTCACTCACGATGCTCCCAACCAATCACCACTTCCGAATTCAGATGTTACTGTGTGACCTGTGGCTGTTTGGAGCCACCTCAGACTGAAAAACCTGACCAGAACCACCTCTCTGCCCCGAACGTTAGCTCAGGGTTCAGTCCTCAGACTGAGCAGAACCGAAGCTCCAGGACGAGAGGGTTCCCAGCAGTGTGACGAGGCCATGCATTTTCTCTGTGTGTCTTTTTAAACAGTGAAATCTGTGTGTGTGTGTGTGTGTGTGTGTGTGTGTGTGTGTGTGTTCTTGTGTTGCTTTTTATAGTCACTGTCCATCAGTCATCCTGAGGAGATCCTTGCAGTAGGAATTTCAGGTTGGTTAAGTCCAGGAACAACTCATGAGAGGTATTTTGGGGGAGTGGCGGGGTGTCGGGGGGGGGGGGTAAGGTCTGAAAGTAAATAATGGAGCGTCCAGCTGGGGAACAAAGGGGCTAGGCAGCTTCTGTCATCCCAGAGTTCTGTCCTTCACCTCTCGGGAATCATCTGGTGTGCTTTTAGCGTTATTCGAGGCTCCCTAATAACTAATAACTGAAATCAGAACGTCGAGGATCATCTCCTGTGTTTGGATACGGAACCATTACAGACTAAAAGGTAAACGTTCTGCATGGGTCAGACGTTAGCTGACTTTGGTCAGATGTTTCCTTCATCCCTGACTGCCGCAGGAGGACAGACTGTCGTAGAGAGAGTCGCTGAGGGACTCTGGGGTTTCCAAGGCTTGGGGGCGACTGGGGGACAGGATGTCATCTGGCCGCTCCTTCACCAGTTCCAGGCCACCTTCCTTGGGCATCTCAGGACCGCCGTGGGTCCGACCCTTGCGCTGTCGGCTCATGCCCATCTGTGGCGGCAGGGGGAGGTTTCTGGGGTCAGCTTCATGAGGAGCCTGAGGGACACCTTTGTTCAGACTCTGGAGAGAACAGGAGAGAAGGTGTTAAAGGACCAGCTGAAGGTTCCAGCTCTAGAACATCAGTCATCACATCATGAAGGGGACTGGCCACGACCAAAACGTCCAAATGGGTTCTTAGGATGCCATAGAAGAACCACTTGTGAAGAACCTTTAAAGAAGTCAGTATGAAGCTTCTTTGACAATTAAAGGTTTCTCTGGAACCAAATGTGGTTCTTCTATGGCATTGCTCAAAAAACCTTTTGTAGCACTTTTATTTTTAGAGTGTTTAATGATATCACTGGTTTGGAGACAACGCACCCTTCAGCTGAAGCACCTATTAGACTACCCTATAGACCAGATTCCAGGACTGGGTCTAAGCCTATTCCTGGTCTAGAAAGCTTTGGGGCTGAGGGTTCTCCACTGGAAGGAAACTGTAGCCCAGGAAACCGACCCTAAAAGCCCAAAAGTCGCTCGCAATCTCATCAAGAGAATGAATAGAACATTTGTCCACCCGACTGTTACAGTAACAGCCCCTACCCTTCTCAGACGGCCTTACTAGGTGTTGGAACATTGCTGTGTGGCGGATTTGATTGCACTCAGTCCCACAAAAGCAGAATTATCAGGTTCAGGTTCTGATCCCAAAAGTACTGGATGGAGCTCCTCCACCATCACTCCAGAGAACACAGCTCTTCCACTGCTCCACAGCTCCTCAATGCTGGGGGGCTTTATACACCTCTAGCCCACGCCTGGCATTAGGCAGTATGGGTCATGTCACTACAGCTGCCTTGGAGAGTCCTATTCTATTGGTCAGTGCTTTTCTGTAGAGATTATAAACAGGCTGTCTGTGTGTGTGTGTGTGTGTGTGTGTGTGTGTGTGTGTGTGTGTATTTGTGGATCTCATATGAAGAATTTATTCAGGGGGCTCTAACAGCGGTGGGAGCATGTCACGCCGGTTGGTGAAAGGTGGAAGAATTTTTCACCCTTCGTTCGCAAAACTGAGCCCATTTGCTGGGAACCATCTGACACTAAAGATTGTCCATCAGGTGTACCTACTCTCTTTCTGACAGTTGCCACGGCAACTGCTGACCAGCTCAGGAAAAGGGGTAGGTTAATCATCAGTATTTAGGCTCAGATGGCCCACAGTGCCGCGTCCTACACCCCTCTCCTCTCACCATCTGCTCATCTGACTCCGGAAAAGAAAAAGGAGGGATTGTGTGATAAATTCTGCAGCGGCGCCGGAGAGAGAGGAGCTCAGGCCGCCAGCATTATGCTCTCCGCAAAGCCGCTAACCCCTTGGTGAAAAAGACACGTGTGTGTGTGTGTGTGTGTGTTTGTGTGTGTAAGCCTCCATGCTAAAGTCTTTCAGCTTTGGGTGACAGAGAGGTCAGTGCTTTTATAGACCCTCACAATGAGAGCATTCTGTAAACATCCTGCTGAGGGTGGGCTGGCGTTTCTTTATCGGGAATATAATGAATAAATGCGTCGTGTCGGCGGCTAACAGTGCTGTCTGTCTTTGACAGGAGCATCTTATGACTCATTCAGTTAAAAGAGAAACCCTTATTTTGCTGATGGAGAGCCGAGAGCGTAACTTTTAAAGTTCCAGACAGAAGAAGTGACTGAGGTGGTTTCATGTGATAAAATTTAAATAGTAAAATATCTGCTGTAAAATAAGCCGCTGTAGTCTCCTCAACTCCATGCAGTTTCTTACATTCGAAGAATTATTATTCAAAGTTATGGAAAACTATTCCATCTGCCTAAATCTTCAGACGCAAAGTGCTCCCAATGCTGACACACAGAAAAGCACTGACCAATAGAATAGGACTCTCTGTAGCAGCTGTGATCACATGACCCTCACCATGCTGCCTAATGCCAGGCGTGGGCTAGTAGAGGGGTATAAAGCCCCCCAGCATTGAGGAGCTGTGGAGCAGTGGAGGAACTGTGTTCTCTGGAATGATGGTGGAGGAGCTCCATCCAGTACTTTATATTTGAGGATATTTGAGGGAGTGGCAGAACTCCAGCATCTAGAGTCAATCCTTCCAGAAGAGTAAAGACTGTTACTGCAGCAAAGAGGGAAAAGGTCTCAGCCAGCACCAACTGTTGTCATGGTTCTATGTAGAGCCACTCCCTTTAGTGAAGAACCCATGAAGAACCCTTTTTCCACTCTGAGTTCTAGAGCACTTCTGCACATACCTACACTCTAAGCATGTATGTAGCACTTCTCAGACCCGTTCTCAGACAGGTTGTTTTCGAGTCATGGATTTTACAACGAGCACTCATGCCCAAACCTGCCCCCTGGTTCTTTGAGTTGTCCTGGTTCTACTGTCTTCACTGAAGAACCCCTGAAGTACCCTGTTTGAGTGTTGCTGAGTCTGCTGAGACTCCGGTTCTTCTGTAAGGAGGCCGTATCACTGGACACTTTTCTCTGTGGGGAATGATCAAGGACCCCAATGTCCTTTCACTGTAGGGCTCCTTTAAATAATGTATGCTGAGCGGGGCTTTCAGCGGCTTGCCGTGCATAAAAGAGAGCGCATATCTGCTCTGGCGAGTGGGAGAGACACGGAGTCAAGAACTGCTGATTGTACTTTGTATGAAGTGACCTTCATAGTTTCAGAGTAAGGCTGCCATTAGCGCCGTCTTTAGACGAGCCGCTCCACGAGGTGTTTTGAATCACAATGGACGCGCCGCGGCTGAAAGGGACTTTAAGAAGGAGTTAACAATAACGTCCCTTGAAAGTGGCCGATTATGGTGGACAACAATTCTGATTCATTTCCGCTCTGAAAAACCTCTCAACTCAAATCACTTAGCTCAGCAACTGCCAACTGGCTCCAATTCTTAAAAATCCCATTAATAAAACAGTAGAAGTCTGGAGCTGAGCTGTAGTTTGGGCTTGTCTGGATCTGCTTAGCTTTTTGTCATTTGTTTAAAAGATGAGCTGATCTCCCGATGTCAGAGTCAACTCTGGAGCCCCCTGTGGTCATTCTATTGCAGCGCGAGAGTTTTATCACTGTGGAGGCGTGTAAAAATTTGATTACAGACGTCCCCCTGATGAACCTCTCCTAAAAGGGTAAAGTCATGTAATATTTACAGAAGTTTGCCTGAAATCTGAGTTGAAGTGTTTTATGTGTTGAGATCTTTCTATTCTCTTGAACTACAGTCAAAATTATTAACCACGGCTTCAGCTTCAGCAGACAGATTAATTAAACAAATGCTGCATTATGTCTTTAATTAACAATGTATATATGCAGCCATATGTGCCAACTAGGGGGCACTGGGTTACCCTTAAAAAAAAATAAGAATGGCCCATGCCCAGTCCTAGAGTCAAGCTGGAGAAAGCTGTGGTAGTGAAACTGCTAGAACAGTCAGAGCTGAAAATGTGAAATTTGAGAGGTGTCTTAATTACTTTCTAAATGAACCACAACACCAGAATACCTGATACTTTAATTTACATGGAAGAAGATGAAAGCAAATCAACTTATGACTGAATATTGATTCAGGGGCTGAATATCTGAAAACCTAGGGACAGACAGACACAGTGCTGGTTGTTTTACTCACCCTTCTTGATGGAGTTCCCTGGCTGGGAGGCTCCATGTCTTCCTGCTGGTACACATCTGCAGGACCCGCTGACCCTCTCAGGTTGGGGAAAGTCCAGTTCTTGGTGGGTGGCGTCTGCAAATGTGCTCCATAGGCATCTATGTCTGTAAAAACACAAAAAACGGCTGTGTGAGAAAAACACGCCATAGGGTACAGCTACAGCCACTGTACATCAACAAGGGCCTAATGATGCAGAACTCATATAGTGAAAGTACTGTATCCCAGTCTAACTCAATTAAAGAGCTGAAACTGTACTATAGTGAAAGTATGGTACTGTACCCCAATCTAACTCAATTAAAGAGCTGAAACTGTACTATAGTGAAAGTATGGTACTGTATCCCAGTCTAACTCAATTAAAGAGCTGAAACTGTACTATAGTGAAAGTATGGTACTGTACCCCAATCTAACTCAATTAAAGAGCTGAAACTGTACTATAGTGAAAGTATGGTACTGTACCCCAATCTAACTCAATTAAAGAGCTGAAACTGTACTATAGTGAAAGTATGGTACTGTACCCCAATCTAACTCAATTAAAGAGCTGAAACTGTACTATAGTGAAAGTATGGTACTGTATCCCAATCTAACTCAATTAAAAGAGCTGAAACTGTACTATAGTGAAAGTATGGTACTGTATCACAATCTAACTCAGTTAAAGAGCTGAAACTGTACTATAGTGAAAGTATGGTACTGTATCCCAATCTAACTCAATTAAAGAGCTGAAACTGTACTATAGTGAAAGTATGGTACTGTATCCCAATCTAACTCAATTAAAGAGCTGAAACTGTACTATAGTGAAAGTATGGTACTGTATCCCAATCTAACTCAATTAAAGAGCTGAAACTGTACTATAGTGAAAGTATGGTACTGTATCCCAATCTAACTCAATTAAAGAGCTGAAACTGTACTATAGTGAAAGTATGGTACTGTATCCCAATCTAACTCAATTAAAAGAGCTGAAACTGTACTACAGTGAAAGTATGGTACTGTATCCCAATCTAACTCAATTAAAGAGCTGAAACTGTACTATAGTGAAAGTATGGTACTGTATCCCAATCTAACTCAGTTAAAGAGCTGAAACTGTACTATAGTGAAAGTATGGTACTGTATCTCAATCTAACTCAATTAAAGAGCTGAAACTGTACTATAGTGAAAGTATGGTACTGTATCTCAATCTAACTCAATTAAAGAGCTGAAACTGTACTATAGTGAAAGTATGGTACTGTATCCCAATCTAACTCAATTAAAGAGCTGAAACTGTACTATAGTGAAAGTATGGTACTGTATCTCAATCTAACTCAATTAAAGAGCTGAAACTGTACTATAGTGAAAGTATGGTACTGTATCTCAATCTAACTCAATTAAAGAGCTGAAACTGTACTATAGTGAAAGTATGGTACTGTATCCCAATCTAACTCAATTAAAGAGCTGAAACTGTACTATAGTGAAAGTATGGTACTGTATTCCAATCTAACTCAATTAAAAGACTTTATTGTGCTTTATCATGTTCACTGTTTTTATTAAAGCTGATTAAGTTTCACAGTATTCTGTATTTGCAAACTGGGCTACACTGGAAATGAGGGCCACCCTCAGGGTACGTCTGAGTGAACGCTAAAGTTGATTGACTGATTGGGCGTGATCGGGTTATACGTCAGATGTGTGTGTACTGAAAGGTGTAATCAGCGCTCTGCATGGATTATTGTTTTCAGCTGAAGGAGAAAGAAAGCAGAAACACTCTTCATTTACAAAACGCACTGATTTCATTGGCAGTGGCATAATGAAGCAGGCTCTGCAGCTTTTAATGATCCTTTGATTACAGTCTTCGAGTAATCAATGGTGTCAAAACACTCTCTGGGTTAATGAATGGGTAGCAGAGTTGTACTGAAATACGAGCGTGTGATCAATTCATTATTTCATTTAAAGAATCATAAAGTATGAATGAGTAACTGTGCAGGAGAGAGGCTTCCAGCCGGCCCGAGCTCTCCTCTTAAACCTGTTATTGTCTCCCTGAGTGGGATTTTCAACACTGCGTCCTCACAGAGCGTCTCTGACAGGTCTATACAGTATGAGTGCTCGGGGGACGAGGGGGGAAATCACTGATAGAACAAGCTCAGGTTCTCATGGAGAGTGAACTCTGAGGGTATATGGAGTGTTTGAACAGCTCAGGCTGAGATTCAGTGCACATCACAGATTATATCACTACATCCAAACAACAGCACTGCCTTTATATTTTGTTCATAAATACGTTGAATATTTTTAGTCTCAAAATATCAACAAAATCTTAATTAACACTTCGGTTCAGTTCTTCCAGTTTAGACTGAACACCCAGAGGTTTAACTACAACCAGTGGACACTATCCTTTTAACTTCAGTGTGTGGGTGTGCAGAGCTGATCTGCTGTAGGCTGAATGGGTGGAGCTGAACTGCTGTAGGCTGAATGGGTGGAGCTGAACTGCTGTAGGCTGAATGGGTGGAGCTGAACTACTGTAGGCTGAATGGGTGGAGCTGAACTACTGTAGGCTGAATGGGTGGAGCTGAACGACAGCCCTATTTGTATCTGTATCAGTATCTGTACATTAGCGGTACAGACTGGGGGTGGAGTGGACGTGTTGGAGAGAGAGAGACTGGTTTTAATGTCAGAAACGTGGGGAAAGTTCACTTTTCTATGAAATGGAATTCTTCACATTTTAAAAAGGGCCTGAAACACATGTGAAGCAGAACACCTTCATGGATGGTGCTGGAGAGATGCATGGCCGGTCCCTTGGCCTCCAGAGGAGAACCGTAGAGAACACAGGGGTTCACTTCGTCTAAAGATGAGAGCTCCCTCTCCAGAGTGCGGGCTTTGCGCGGAGCCTTCAGCAGGGCTCCCGGTTTTCCCTGAGAAGCACAGAAGCCGTGATCTCCCTGGGGCTTCGGAATGCCTTTCCCCGCTGCACTGCTGGCGTAGTCTGGCAGGGGGAACGTGCCGATACCGCTGTCGAGAGTGCGCATGGAAGAGCCAGAGCCTGGAGGAGTGAAGGGACAGGAGAGAGGATCAGACCCATTCTCAACAACCTCCACTAAGATGTCTGTGACAGAGGTCTGGAGTAGCGAGTACTCATGCACACACCTATGCTCTACAGGAAACGGTATAGTAGTTCTGTGCAGTATTGAAGGAGGGTCTGTTTAATACTGTCCTCTGATCACGCAGGCTGAGTGGCCTTCTGTCTCACTTTAACAAACTGTAGACAAATACACCCAACCCTGAACAGCAGCCCGTTTACAGAGTCTGGGTCCCAGACCAGAGTGTAATAACGATAAGGTTCCAGGTGTACTCCAGGCCTTTCGCCACCGAGTGTAATTATATATAAAGGCTCCCTTTAAAGGTGTACTCATCGATTTTAGTGGATGTTAGCTGAAGCTAATCTATTCCCTACAAAGCTCCGTCTCCAAACTGCGTGCGCACACATGCTGCTAGACTACACTCTTAAAAAGGGTTCAGACTGGTGAGAAACCTTGTAGAGATGATTCTATGCAGCACTGAAGAGGGGTCCAATATTATTACACATCTTCACAGTCTTCTAAATGAATGTGAGCTCATCCATCTACCCATTCATCTATCTCTCTGTTTCTCTGTGTGTCCATCCATCCATCCATTCATATGAATGTGGGCTCATTGATCCATCAATCTATCTGTTCATACATCATCCATCCACCTAACTGAATGTTGGCTCATCCAGCTAATCAGTCACCCTGTTTATCCTTCCATAATCCATCCATCCCTCTGTCTTTCAGCCTGTTCATCCATCCATCCATCCGTCTATCTGTTCATCCATCTATCCATCTATCTGTTCATCCATCCATCTATCTGTTCATCCATCCATCCATCTGTTCATCCATCTATCCATCTATCTGTTCATCCATCCATCCATTCATCTATCTGTTCATCCATCCATCCATCTATCTGTTCATCCATCCATCTATCTGTTCATCCATCCATCTATCTGTTCATCCATCTATCCATCTATCTGTTCATCCATCCATCCATCTATCTGTTCATCCATCCATCCATCTATCTGTTCATCCATCCATCTATCTGTTCATCCATCCATCCATCTGTTCATCCATCTATCCATCTATCTGTTCATCCATCCATCCATCTATCTGTTCATCCATCCATCCATCTATCTGTTCATCCATCCATCTATCTGTTCATCCATCCATCCATCTGTTCATCCATCCATCCATCTATCTGTTCATCCATCCATCTATCTGTTCATCCATCCATCCATCCATCTGTTCATCCATCTATCCATCTATCTGTTCATCCATCCATCCATTCATCTATCTGTTCATCCATCCATCCATCTGTTCATCCATCCATCTATCTGTTCATCCATCCATCCATCCATCCATCCATCCATCCATCTGCCTGTCTATCCATCCATCCATTCATCTATCTGTTCATCCATCCATCTATCTGTTCATCCATTCATCCATCCATCCATCCATCCACCTAACTGAATGTTGGCTTATCCAGCAGTCCTGTCTATCCATTAGTAATCCACCCATCCCTCTGTCTGTCTGCTTGTCTGCCTGTCTATCCATACCTCCATATGAATTTGGGCTCAGTGTTTGGCTACATCACAGTTGCCATTTTGGTTTATGTGCTGTAGCTGATTATAAATGTTCTATAAGCAGCTCATGCCCTTATTAATAACCATTAATAAACTACACGTCAGAATGGTGGTACAGAGCAGCCATTTAAGAGTCATTAGGCTTCGTTACAACAGTGAGGACACACTCCGCAAACTCTACACACTCTTCCCCGGCTGGTACACCGCTCCGTGATTGGACATTGGCAGCGATATGCATCAGATTTCACACTGTGCCTCTTTTATCCACGTCCACGTAACAAATTACTGACTCTTTTTTGCTCCAGAAGGTTTGTGCACATATTGGCTCCTAGGCCTCCTGAAGTGTAAATTAAGTGACAGGCTCCACAACATCAGCACAGAGCTGCTCCGCCGCAGCATACACAGCGCCTCTCAGGGGACCTTTACACCCTCAGGGACCAGATCAATCAGGTGAAGACGCAATTACAATTTGTGTCAGAAACTAGCAAAGAATGCCATGTGTGATGAGTTCTCAGGCAAAGGTTATAGTCCTGCCATGCGACCACGGCTGAAAAAAAACAAAACAAGGCTTTCCGAGGAAGGAGACTTAATTAGGATCTCACCAGTGAAGTGCTGTGAGCTGATAGACTCCGCCAGGCTCTCATCAGATGTGATTTCATCGCGGCTGACCATGTCTGAACCCTAAGGGAGGCGGAGAAGACAGCGGTGTATAAAACATTGTCAGTCTGCTGGAGCGCATCGCTGGATTAAGTTAAAACGCACTCAAAGAAAATTTACTTTATCCATCTCCTCTCGGCTCCGGGTGTGACTGATGTTGTTTTGCTGGTGGCCGAAAACAGGACGGGACCTCTTGGAGTCAAAGGAAAGACGTCTGTGGACTATTCCGAAACCCGGAGCTCCTCTCTCATCCACCCTTTCAGAAAACAGACAAGAATTCAGTGTTTTTACATATGTCTGTACAGCAGAGCCAGGCTGCCTTCCCCCATTTCTCAGAGAGAGAGCTGAGCTCAGTCAGAGTCGGGTTTGGGGGTTCGATGTGAATCTGAGCTTCACTGTAGAGAAACTGACCCACTCTGATCTCTCTACAGTGGAGGTAAATGGAACCGGGTGTTGGTCGCCATGACTACAACACAGATACAGCCCATAATTTATTTCCTATCCAAACCCACCAAAATAGTGGAGAAGGGAGCGTTTACACCCAACCCCAACCCGCACTATTCTGAGTGTCAGTGCTGTGAAAACCTCCTCGATCACGCTGTAAATAACCAGCCCTCACCTGTTCAGCAGCTGCTGCATGAAGCTGTCAGCTGTCACTCCCCTGTACATTAGCGTAAGCTGACCCTGTGCTTGGTCCATGACCACTTCACACGAGTGTCCTCTCGCGGGGCGATCGAGAGCAATCCCCACCCTATTCACATACGTCCTTTCTTCTTCCAAGGCCTTCCTTAAATCCTCCGCTTTCTCCATCAGCTTGGAGATGTTCAAGCTCTCTACCACCTTCCGGGGTCCTCCTTTGGCCCCCGAGGCGTCCTTGGCCCCGGAGGAGGAGGACGAGGACGACACATTCAGCTTCAGCTTGGAGGTTTCGGGTTTGCGATTAAGCGCCGGGAGCTTGCTTTTCTTCAGGCCGAACCAGCTGGCGATCCCGTTGGACGTCTTCTGTTTCGTTTCTGAAGGTTGGCCTCGATCTTGTTCCTGCAGCTTAAGCATGTTTTCCTCAATTCCCCGCATTACCTTCTGCTCGATGGCTGACTGGGGAGCGTGAGGAGCCGCGGACGGTCGTTTCTCCGCGGTCTTAATATTAGCTGACTCTGCTCCGGGTCTTGGCGGAGGGGGAGGTGGGAAGTTCTCCATGTGAGCGAAGGTCTTTTTCTTCCCGGCCGGGAGCTTTGGTCTGTCGTCGGCGCGTGATGTGTGCCTCTGGGGGTGGGAATGCTCATCCTGAGCCGGTTTCATTCCTCGAGGGTAAGACGAGGCACTGCCTGCCTTGGATGGGGACTTGGATTGCACTCTAGTAGGGCTGCTTTGAGGACTCGGGACTGTTTTGCTGTGGTGGGTCAGAGGATTGGGGCACTTTCCGTAGCTCCGGATCATTATAGGGGTTTCGCAAGAGGCCGTCGATGACATGCCCATTCGGATCTTCTGACCCTCTGCTTTTGCGACATAATTTTTGTCTGCCGATGAAGACATGCTTATTGGCTTGGTACTCTGGTCATGAGAAGAAGAGGCAGGGCCCTTGGCATAATTGCCTAAGCTTGTTTTAGGATATGGTTTTCCATCAAGGGAATCCGTATATTTCGAGTGTCTCTGTTCCACCGCAATTCGCTCGCCGTGCCGCTCTGCTGTCTTGCTTCTCTCACCGCTCGCTGCTACAGCTTTCCCAACATTACTTTGCACTTCCCTCTTGTCCAGAGATTGCTGCAGGTCCTCTGTGCTCTTCAATTTGCCAAGGGCTGCCAGACGTTCTTTGAACGGGTGATAACTTGAATCGCTTGGCGGCTTGCCGGAGACGGTCCTTTTTGGCAGTGGTGGTTGCCTGTCACTTCTCTTAGCTGCAGCTTGAGAAGGAGAAGACGTGTCACGCTTTTGAGCTGAGGCTTGCTCCGGAGCTCCTCTCTCGTGACATCTGTCTTTCATACTGGAGTAACTGGTCCTCTGGGCCTTGTTTGCGGCTGAGGACGAGGACGGCAGGCTGAAGTGATGCTGGGGCCTTTGCCAAACTGGACTCTCTGCGTCAGTGTCCTGGTCCGAGGGGTCAGACGGAGACTCGCCTGTGGTAGCTGATGAATCTGAGGTTTTAAGGGAGAGCGGACTAAGAAGCCTTTCATCTCTCAAACTCATTTTCTGCTTGTCGGAAAGCTCCATCTCCTCTGAGGCTATCTGAGCAAAACCATTTATGGAATGAGAAGCCGAGGGATCTGAGACGTTTTCGTAGTGAGGAACCTGAGCACCTTTCGGGAGCTGGGAGGAGGACTGATTTGCTCCTTTGGAAATCCTGCTTGGCTTGGGAGCCGAGTGGCTGCTGTAACCCGAGTCCTTCGTCGAGACGGACAAGCAAGTGTCTTCAGGCTTCGGTGGAGAGGTGGGGGCAGAATGCGTACTGGGGTAGGCGTCTGTTTTGGAGGCGGAGGACGGTTTGTCTCGCTCGGCCGTGGTGGCTTTGCGGGACATCGCGGGAGACTGGTACACCTCGTAGTTGTTTCTACAAGGGATCTTTGAGTTGCGTGTAAGCTGAGGGCTCAAGCGCAAGGCATTGGCTGCAGGCGTGTTCTCCGCCATCGTAGGTATTTTGAGAAACTTGAGCAGCTTGGATGGAGAGGAGACTGGAGAGGGCTTGGATTCACTAAACGAGGAAGGAGGAGATGTTGGACTGTGTGCAAACTTGCTTTTCCCCGTGGTCTGCTGCTGCGCTGAAGCTGCTGGAGAAAAGGACTCGAGGGAAACTTTTCTGGAGACCGAAGTTTCATTGGAAGAGAAGACTCCATTGCAGACTTGGATCGAGGCGTCGTCCTCATGTTTCGCAGAATCACTGGAAACCTCCAGATAGCGGCACTCGTCGGCTCCGCTGGGATTGGTTGTCAGCACGCCATCAGCTTGCCTGCTATCTTGGGGGCCACTACTAGCACGCTTTGACTTCGTCGGTGATCTCCTGACATCTTTATCCTTTGGTTCTTGGCCTACCTTAGTGTGTGTTTCAGAGAGATCAGCGACCAGAGAGGACAGATATGGAACAGAGGCTTTTGTTCCTGGCTGGGAGAAATGACTAATGTTTGCTCTGCTCTGAACGACTGTGGGTTGGTTTGTTTGGACTACCTCTATCTGAGGATCTGTGCTTTGTGCCGAAGCCTCGTGCTCTTCAGAGCAAGTCTGGACTCTCGGGTCGTCCTCTCTGCTGGAATGTGTTTGGCTACACCTAAGCAGACTGTCTAAGCTACTTCTCTGAGACAGAACACGGCAGGAGGGACAGCCCCCGTGCCTCAGGGACGCGCGGCCGTCTTGTTGCGCTCCTTCTCCATTGGCGTACTCGTGAATGTCTGAATCTGAACTGGAGTGTCGGCAATGAGGCTGACGTGGGGCCGGAGACATCACGGTGGTCTCTCCTGATAACAGCGCCTGTCCGTGATAGTAGTAGCAAGCGGACGGGTGGAATTTGAGTGGATCGGACTCCTCCAGCTTACGCAGAACTTCTAGAATGTGTGCTTTCTTTTTGAGGAATGGAGACATGGCTTCCATGGACGAAGCAGAAGCTTGAGCAGAACCTCCTGTGCCGTTCTGGGTGCATTCGTCGTTGCCCTGAAAGGGAGGAAAACAGTATCTCATCAACTAAGCACTGCAAAATTGGCAATCTCCTGAGATCTGAGAACACAGATATTATGTTGATGAGTTATCTACGTCACAGCTGTAATAAGGTCAGTAATGTTCTGCAGCAACGTTTATTTCATTGACAAATCTCTGTCAACATGTTTTCTGATGACTACGACGGAGAAGATGCACGAGGAGAAAACACTGACTGATTCATTTATCACTCAGCATCTAACTAAAATATGAGGGGACTAAAATGCCACAGGCCGCTGAGTGAACATGCACTTTCCATCAGGAATTAGCTAAGCTGATTTCCCCATTAACATTTACTGTGCAGGTTCTGCAGTCATCAATTAGAAAGAGTTAATCTGGCTTTTGTTGGAGTAACTGTCTCTACTGTGCATTGCGGTAAGGATTTGATTGCATTCAGCCACAGGAGCATTAGTGAGGTCATGATGTTGAATAATCACCACCTCATCACCCCCAACTCCCCAACTTATCCTATCCAAAAGTACTGGATCGAGCTCCTCCACCATCATTCCAGAGAACACAGTTCCCCCACTGCTCCACAGCTCAATGCTGGGGGGCTTTATACCCCTCTAGTCCACGCCTGGAATTAGGCAGCATGGAGTCGATATATTCATGATGTTGATCTGCTCCAGAGAGTCCTATTCTATTGGCAGTACTTCTTCTCTACAGGGACTAGACAAGCAAAGAGAATTGCCGGCAATGCAGCAATAGTAAGTAGATGGATCTATTCATAAGAAACAATGTCCACAAACATTTGGACATATAGTGTATGAGTAAAACTGACTTAAAACAATATGCATAGGTTTGGTGGCGGGGGGTCAAATCCTCACCAGTTTCGGAGGAAAGAAAACTGCCCCAGTAATTCCAGCTTGACACATTCGTGTTCCTTTTCCATATTCACTCCTACACTAACAGAGTTTTCCTCTAAGACCCGTCAAGAAGCTCCACCACATCTTCTCAAACACCGCCAGAGCTCAACACATCAGCTAGCAGATGACCGAGGCCTGGCTAGCATCGTCCACACTGAGTGATGGGGATGAGGGAGGACTGTCATACCCAGGCTGTGGCATCACCGGCAGCCACTTTTCCAACTCTTAACTAGATTTGAACAGTTTCCTAATGGCTTTGGTTTCAATCCATAAGTAACTGAATCTGATGGCCTGTCGTTGCGTCCATGTACAGAACTGGGCAAGAAGTGAATAAAGAGAGAAAAAGGGAAAGAAATGAAGGGAAATCTGCTGACAGTGAGATGAGAGGAGACGCAGGTAGCAGTCATCATTATGATCTCTCGCGCCTCATTACAGAGCGAGAGAGCACTCTTAAAATTGTCTGAAAGCACTCGCTCACTCATTTGTTTCTGCTAGAGTTCACAGGGGGGTTCTGCTAGCTTCATGGGGGATGAAATTAGGTCGTGAAAGTGTGAGTTCACCTCAAATAAAGCACTGCATAAAACGCAGGAGCCATTTGTGTTCCAGCCATAGGGTACACAGCCTTCTGCAGACCTCCCATACACGGTCAGGGCGTAAAGGCCAGACTCTTATGACTGATGGAGTGCTCCTTATGGGGGATAGTGTCCAGACTGTCAGCTTATGATCAGTTTTCTGAAAATTACCTACACAGTATGTCCAAATGTTTGTGGACACCCCTTCTAATGAATTCATTCAGCTGCTTTAAGCTGCACCCATTGCTGACACAGCTTGTCTAGTCCCTGTAGAGAAGAAGTACTGCCAATAGAATAGGACTATCTGGAGCAGATCAACATCATGACCCTATTGGCTCCATGCTGCCTAATGCCAGGCGTGGGTCATGAGGGGTATAAAGCCCCCCAGCATTGAGGAGCTGTGGAGCAGTGGAAGAACTGTGTTCTCTGGAATGATGGTGGAGGAGCTCCATCCAGTACTTTTGGATAGGATAAGTTGGAGAGTTGGGGGTGACGGGGTGGGGTAAATGGGGTAGCGTTATGGTGGTGATCCAAGTCAAGTTTGTTTAGGGCTCTGGAAAGGCTAGAACGGTTCTGTAGGTTGGTTCCGACGGTACGAGCATCTCCCCCTGTATGAAACCGGCGCCTCTGCTCAAAACAACAAATGCTAAATCACTACCACTGCAATTACCGACACACACGGGCGGCCCACTGCAATATATTAACACATTAAAACACATCCGCACGCGTTTTGTTTTGTTTACAGGTTGATTCTTGCATAAATTAAAGCATCAAACATTTTAATTACCAGCTTCGTACTTCAATCAGCGACTTGATTAATAACTTGTTTCATGACGTACAAACAGGAGAGCGTCTCGCTGTTTTCCTAACGTCTTAATGACTCTCAGAACTCCAGTATCATGGAGCGGTTCCTCCTCTTCTTCCTCCATCTTCACAGACAGACAGAAAACGAGAAACTAGATCGAGTTCAAAGCATCAGTCATTCACCTCAGAAACGTTTCTTCAGCAAACAATTAAAAATGCATCATCGCCTCGACGCAGCGCTACAAACGAGCCTGAGCGGTAAGCAAAGCCAGCGCTGACTGAGCATTTCTAATAAGCCTGGGCTTGATAAAGTTGTCCGCCGAGGCCTCCGGACAGCTAATCCTCCGCTCTGCACTCAGACACAGTCGCCGAGCGATGGCCGAGATTAGGAGAGTGCCACGTTTCTACTTGAGGAAGAATAAATGTATGAGTGAGTGGAGAGGGAATGAGGTAGAACGTGGAGGGAGCTACTTTAGTTTCACATGACTGGTCTACCCGGAGCAACCAGCTTTATCTTTAATTAAAGAAGCAATTAATTCTGTAATCGGTTGGAGAAAGAGGCCCTCTGCTCCTCTCCCAGCTTGTTTTGGCTCTTCTAGACTGAAGGAGCCAATCTGTTAAATACGTGCAGCCACCAGCAGCGGGACCCTCTGGGGATTATTAAATTAAGACAGGTGTTGATGGGAGAGCAGGAGAAAGAAAGGAAGACGCAAACAAACAAATCTTTGGTGTTTAAAGGCGTATTTGAAAGGAGATAATGAGAAATTAACGAGAGCGTCCATCAGCGCTCACTTCAGACTGATGTGTTTGAGTGTCTCACTGCAGGCCGGGGCGTGAAAAACCAAATAACCAGATTACTTCATCATTATCATCGCCCTTTCTTCATCGCCAACAATCACTCTGAAGGAGCTGCAGAGATCAGCAGCTGAGGCTGGAGTGAAGCTCTACCCACCAACCATACACCTGGTCTGAGCGGGAGTGTGGACAGACAGAAGCCGTTATTGAGGGATGGACGGTGCAAAATACAGGAAGACACAGCAAGAGGACCTGCTCCAGTCCACAGAAAGCCTGTTAAAGCCCAGAGTAAACTTCAGCTCTCAGAAGCACAAAGATCTCAAACTCAAAGCCAAACAACACGGGAGTGTCTGAACAACAATCAGGTGAAAGTTCTACACTGACCAGGTCAAAGTCCAGATCTCAGTCCAGTCCAGAATTTGTGGCACTGTTTGAAAACAGTGGTTCCACAAGCACCATCCAATCACTCAGAAGAACCGAGAGCAGATCTCCAGGAACAATGAGTGCAAATCCTCCCAAACAGAGAGCAGAGCTGAAACTCACCCCAGCTCAGACACTTCAAGCTGATCCTGCAGCAGAGTGATTCTTCTAGGTTCTGGTCTGGAAGGGGTTAAAATATCTGCGAGCAGCAACTGTTCAGTTTTTAGCTCTTCTTAATAAACATTGCACTGCAATGTTGGAGCTCCCTGGTAGAGCAGCCTCGGCTCTGTCGTCAAGAGGCTGCAGGCTCAATTCCTAGTGATGCCACGGCCTTTACTCCCAGCACAGGTAGCTCTGTGTGATAGTCCTACTTAGTGGGGGAATAGACTGGGAATGACTAAACTGGGAGGAAATGGGAGCTGTAGTCTGTAAGAACGTGTCATTTACAATCAGAAAGTGTTATAATGCAGCACTAGCTTATAGAACATCTCACAGTTTATCTTTTTCTATCTTATGTACTGCTGCTCAAATAAAGCCCCATTAGCATCACGATAGGCCGAGCTGGAAGCAGCGTCGAGGCCTCAGCACGCAGCGATCCCGGCTGTATTTTATATAAGACTCCTTTCAGATGCAATTTGACCTCCTGATGCACTTGGTCTTCTCCACACCTGAGACAGCTGATGAGCCCATATATATGCATCATGTTTATGCAACCTATGGTGGACAAAGAGGCCAGAGTGAGGGGTGTAGGTGCTGCAGAGATCTGCCTGTTTCAGGCAGGCGGGGGGACGGGGGGGTGATGTGGTGTGGACATGCAAATGAAGTCCATTCTGTGCACGCATTTCTCAGATGAGTGATGAATAATCAGGGGTTAAGTTTGGCGGCGTTGTGGATGTGGGATGAAACGATACCAGTCTGGCGCGAGAAGAGAGAGCGAGGCTGCATCGGTCAGCACGGGTCAGCTCGATTAAAATGATCTGACAGATGTAAATCCACTGCGGTCCTGTCAGAAACACGCTGTTCCTGCTGCTCAGGAGCTTCACTCTCCACTTTCAGATTAAACACAAGATTCCCAAACCCTGAAAAAGGAAAATCAGCAAGTTCAGATGAACAGACTCATTCAGAGGTTTTGTGCTCGGTTCTAGATAATCTCTCCCAGTCAGAGCTGGAGTTCTACAGTGGAGGTTCTAGATAAGCTCCCCCAGTCAGAACTGTGGTTCTACAGTGGAGGTTCTAGATAATCTCCCCCAGTCAGAGCTGTGGTTCTACAGTGGAGGTGAAGGGAAGCAGACGTCTGAAGCTCTAATAAAAGCTCCTCACAGAAAGTTCTTCACCTAATGATGATGAAGACGCTGCCTGATGCCTGAGACACGGTTCTACCAGAGTTCTGAGAAGAGTTCGGCTCTAGAACCTGCTTTTAAAATCAGATCATTAAAATGGTGGAGGGATACATGCAGTTTCCCACCAAACCGTGACTCTGACCGAGCTCATCTCACACACTTATACAGAGGATTAAAGAAAGACACTGTGGGCTTCCCTTCAGCAGGTATGCTGCCTCCATATTTCCACACTAATACATTCACCTTCAGTTTAATTAATCACTTTACTGCATTTATTTAACAATTCATTGTAGCACACAATCCAGTGAGAACAGGTACTCGTCTGCAGTGGTGGAAATGCTTAATTAATGGAATGATTTTATTAATGCTGACCTATGAGCTCTTCCCTTTGCTTTATTAGTGTAAATCCAGGACTGTACTGGGATGTACTGAGGGAGGACTGTGATACTCTCAGACTGAGGGAGAAGCCGGCGCAGTGAGGGAAAGTGTCAGAGAGGAAAACAAACGTCTGAGACTGAAAGAGTGGGTTAGGAGAAGCGATGGAGACAGTGCGTGTGTGTGTACGTCTGTGTTTAGACGAAACCACAAAAATCTATATTCAATTTGACACCTCTGTCCCCCGCCCCCCCGCTCCATCAGGAGAAAAGCAATCAGTGGACTTTAGGGCTGAAATGATTGGGTGTGTGTGTCTCTCTCTCCTTTAAAGGACATTTGTCAGCAGGACACCACAGTTCCTCCTCAGGGCGGCCGACACCAGTCTGCCCATACACAGAGAGCGGTGAGAGAGTGAGAACAATAAAGAGAGACAGAGTGAGAGAGAGAGAGAGAGAGAGAGAGAGAGAGAGAGAGAGAGAGAGAGAGAGAGCGGGCGAGGGCGAGAGAGAGATTGCTGAGGGGGATACTTAAGCGACTGAAGAGCAGTGCAATTTCAACACAGAAAAAATGACTGTAAAAAAAAAGGCGGTGATTAAAAATAAGTGGCTGTTGACTATCAGCAGTCCCATCTTCAATCAGGGTTATCTTTCAGAGGAGGAGATCAATGGCCAGCCTGGTCGAGAATTCCATTAAGAAGATCCAGTTGTGTCTCCAGGGGGACGCTGACCGCTCGTAATCACAACACACACACTGCAGCTCCAGTTCTGCTTCAGTGTGAAACTGTAGGCTCGGTCCGTCACACACATCAGCTTACGCACCCCTAATCAATAATAAGGTGTATGACGCTTATGTTGTGTATTGATCTGGGTGGGGGTATAGATGGGTATGAATGGGTACGGGTGTGTGTATTGATCTGGGTGGGGGTATAGATGGGTATGGATGGGTACGGGTGTATGTATTGATCTGGGTGGGGGTATAGATGGGTATGGATGGGTACGGGTGTGTGTATTGATCTGGGTGGGGGTATAGATGGGTATGTAATGGGGGGTGTGGGTATGATTGGGGTCAGTATCAGCAGCTCATTTTGAAGCTTGTTAGATTGTAAGGAAACTAATATCAGCTCTGTATCAGTTTAGGTCAAACTCAAACATTCAGTATCAGACTCAGAACCAACAGAATTAAAAACGACACGTCCTGCTTCTCCTGACAACACACAAAGAAACCAGATCAAAAGGTCGGGCCATTCTGGTAATACTGGATTTTACACGGGTCTACACACACACTGACTCACATCATAAGACTGAATGTGTTTGTGTAGCTCATCTGACAGAGGGGTTCAGCTGGGGGTACAAATCCAGCCCTGCAGCGGCACTCCGCTCCAACCAGCATGAATCATTTTTTCATATCTGTGGAGAAATCTAAACAAATTTACTTTCCTATGCATCACGTTCAGTATAACACACACACACACACACACACACACACACACACCCTCTCTCCTCCACTCTGCAAATTAAAGCACCATACTATAGTCTTTTACGTATTGATTTCTATGATCAGTGTTGAACACAGAGACGCTGGTGAGCTCTCACAGTCCGCACTCCCTGTTCCTGCATGGTTTCATTAAATGTAATGAACAATGCTCTGTGGTGCGATGGACAGCGCCGTGGACTTCAACCTGCCTCAATGAGGGAAATCAAAAGGTTGTGGGTTTGAGTCCCACCAGAGTCGTTTTGAGGGGCAGTGGTGCTCAGCGGTTAGAGCACTGTGCTATTGATGACAGGGTTGTATGTTTGATATCCGGGCCCGGCAAGCTACCACTGCTTCCTGGCCGCCGCAGCAATGGCTGCCCACCGCTCCAGGCATGTGTGCTCACGGTCACCGCGCAAGTGTGTGTGTGTGTGTGTGTGTTCACTGCACGGATGGGTTAAAGGAGGAGGCAGTAATGGTGGGTGTCTTGTCTTGTGAAGCTGCACGGCTAGCGGTTCTCCTCACTGCCGCTGACTTCGCCGGAGGAGCTGCTCACTTGTTTTGTCCACTTATTTAGAGGCTGATTGACAAGTGGACAATACACACTCAACACACCCACAGACAGATCTCCGAGCTGCAGCGCTGTCAACAATACAGCACATCACTCAACACAGAGACTCAAATCCGCCTGCAGGAACAGCCTCTACTGCTCTGGGAAGGCGTTACACTAGATATTGGAACATTGCTGTGAGGAGGATGTGATTGCATTTAGCCCCAGAGAGTGAGAGCATCAGTGAGGTCAGGTTCTGATGTTGGGTGATTAGTTCTGCTACTCCAGCTCATCCTAAAGGTATGGAGAGATGCAGCTCACTGTGTAATGAAGCGTCTGAATCTGAATCTGAATTAATCATGAATTAATGAATTGTGTTGTTCTCAGTTAATCTTCCTCAGATCTGTAAACCATGTTTATTTTATTTAGTCTTTAAGATGCATATAATAATCACTATAAAACGCAGAGCGGTTTCTATGACAGGCGGTAGGTGAGCAGGTAGGGAGTCATTCCTACATGAAAAGTCAGTGAACTCAGAGTAAAAACCTCAAAACCTTCTTAAAAGCTTCTTACCTTGACCTTCCCCTGAGAACTGAACGCGGTCAGCTTTTCTGTGCCGGTGATCAAGGCCTCCGCGCTGTGCTCTGGACAGGCTACTGACGGCAGCTGCATGGGAAAACACAAGGGAAGCGATGAGAGCACCATTCCTACACACACAGGGCAAACGCTTTCTTCATGCAGTGTCACTGAAGAACCTCTTTTGGTTCCCCAAAGAACCTTCTATAAAAGAAATGTGCAAATATGAAGATCTACAGTCCTCAGGGACCTTCAGAGAGTGCTGCAGGACTGGCTGGAACAAACTCTGAGAACTGGTTTGAGAACCACTGATGTGAAGGTTCTAGACCTCTTAGCTAGAGGTATAGAACCTTTAGATTATGTGAAGGTTGTTTAAACCGAGGTGTAAGCGTGAAGGTGTTCTTCATACTCCCACCTCATACTCCTACCAAAATGGTTCTATGGCATTGCTGAAAAGTATCAGACTGTAAATGTCGTTGACGTTGCAATTCCACACACAGGTGCTTTGTCTCCCTAAACCCTTTTGAGAGCTTTTTGGTTCTGCATTTTGTTAAAGGTGCTCTAAAGAACCACCTAGAAGAACAAACAGTTCAATGAGGTTCTATGATTCTATATAGAACCACTGCATTAATTAAAGGAACCCTGAACCCTTAAAGAACCTCTTTGTTTTTAGAGCTCTTCCTCAAGTAAATACAACCTCCCCCCAGCACTCAGCCCAGCACTCAGCCCAGCACACAGCCCAGCACACAGCCAGCACTCAGCCCAGCACTCAGCCCAGCACACAGCCCAGCACACAGCCGGCACTCAGCCCAGCACTCAGCCCAGCACTCAGCCCAGCACACAGCCCAGCACTCAGCCCAGCACACAGCCGGCACTCAGCCCAGCACACAGCCGGCACTCAGCCCAGCACTCAGCCCAGCACTCAGCCCAGCACACAGCCCAGCACACAGCCGGCACTCAGCCCAGCACTCAGCCCAGCACTCAGCCCAGCACACAGCCCAGCACTCAGCCCAGCACTCAGCCCAGCACACAGCCCAGCACTCAGCCCAGCACACAGCCCAGCACACAGCCCAGCACACAGCCGGCACTCAGCCCAGCACTCAGCCCAGCACTCAGCCCAGCACACAGCCCAGCACACAGCCGGCACTCAGCCCAGCACTCAGCCCAGCACTCAGCCCAGCACACAGCCCAGCACTCAGCCCAGCACTCAGCCCAGCACACAGCCCAGCACTCAGCCCAGCACACAGCCCAGCACACAGCCCAGCACTCAGCCCAGCACACAGCCCAGCACTCAGCCCAGCACTCAGCCCAGCACACAGCCCAGCACACAGCCAGCACTCAGCCCAGCACTCAGCCCAGCACTCAGCCGGCACTCATACTCTCACCTCATACTCCTACCAAAATGGTTCTATGGCATTGCTGAAAAGTATCAGACTGTAAATGTCGTTGACGTTGCAATTCCACACACAGGTGCTTTGTCTCCCTAAACCCTTTTGAGAGCTTTTTGGTTCTGCATTTTGTTAAAGGTGCTCTAAAGAACCACCTAGAAGAACAAACAGTTCAATGAGGTTCTATGATTCTATATAGAACCACTGCATTAATTAAAGGAACCCTGAACCCTTAAAGAACCTCTTTGTTTTTAGAGCTCTTCCTCAAGTAAATACAACCTCCCCCCAGCACTCAGCCCAGCACTCAGCCCAGCACACAGCCCAGCACACAGCCCAGCACACAGCCAGCACTCAGCCCAGCACTCAGCCCAGCACTCAGCCCAGCACACAGCCCAGCACTCAGCCCAGCACTCAGCCCAGCACACAGCCCAGCACACAGCCCAGCACACAGCCCAGCACACAGCCAGCACTCAGCCCAGCACACAGCCGGCACTCAGCCCAGCACTCAGCCCAGCACTCAGCCCAGCACACAGCCCAGCACACAGCCGGCACTCAGCCCAGCACTCAGCCCAGCACTCAGCCCAGCACACAGCCCAGCACACAGCCCAGCACTCAGCCCAGCACTCAGCCCAGCACACAGCCCAGCACTCAGCCCAGCACACAGCCCAGCACACAGCCCAGCACACAGCCGGCACTCAGCCCAGCACACAGCCCAGCACTCAGCCCAGCACTCAGCCCAGCACTCAGCCCAGCACACAGCCCAGCACACAGCCCAGCACACAGCCGGCACTCAGCCCAGCACACAGCCCAGCACTCAGCCCAGCACTCAGCCCAGCACTCAGCCCAGCACACAGCCAGCACTCAGCCCAGCACTCAGCCCAGCACTCAGCCCAGCACACAGCCCAGCACACAGCCGGCACTCAGCCCAGCACTCAGCCCAGCACTCAGCCCAGCACACAGCCCAGCACTCAGCCCAGCACTCAGCCCAGCACACAGCCCAGCACTCAGCCCAGCACACAGCCCAGCACACAGCCCAGCACACAGCCGGCACTCAGCCCAGCACACAGCCCAGCACTCAGCCCAGCACACAGCCCAGCACTCAGCCCAGCACACAGCCCAGCACTCAGCCCAGCACTCAGCCCAGCACTCAGCCCAGCACACAGCCCAGCACACAGCCCAGCACTCAGCCCAGCACACAGCCCAGCACTCAGCCCAGCACTCAGCCCAGCCCGGACGAGGCTCAGAGCTGCCTGCTAGAAATACTTCAGGAACTTTATGAAGTTCTCATCCTGTGGTCTGTCCTCAGGTGAGGCTTAAATAAAACACAACAGATGTCCACAAACATTTGCACGTTCCCACTGCAACATTTGGACCTATCCGAGCGCACATACAAATCGGATCTGACCATTACATATTCCATTCACCCGCTCCCTCCAGTCCTCCCAAAACAGAGCAGAAATTACATTAGTCTGATACGATAGTCTCTTTCAGGCCAATCTCTACTTGAAGTAATTAGATTGCGGGTTGGAAGATAGCATCAGATTTCCCTACGCTTATTACATTCCCCACAATGGCGGCGCTGGTGGGAGGGAGCAGAGGGCCAGCTGCCTCCACAAGAGAAGAGAGTCTTTTATCCTCGGCGAAAAAGGCACTCAGAGCGCGAGCGAGTGACGGCGCGATGGAGTGGGTGCCGAGGCTTTTGGGACGGTTTCAATCTCGCCGCGTGTTACTAGAACGTGCCGTTTTCCCCTCACAGCAATTACTGCCCAGATTTGTTTACATTAAAAGCGGGCCGGCGGTTCTGCTGCCAGATTGTTCCGCTTCCCCTTTCTCTCTCTCTCTTTCAGTCCTCTCGTTCGCCCTCCCTTTGCTCATGGAGGCACAATACCTCGGCGGGCTGATAAAGGGACGTGGGGCGGCGGCGAGAGGGCAGGAATGAGGGCAGATTGGGGGAATAATAATAACAGAAGGAGGTGTGAGGAAAACCATCGCAATCCGCGAGTGGCTTCCTCCCTCTGCCGGTCCCTTCCCGAGACGGCGCGCGAGAGGAGGATAAAAATGCATGAAGAGGAAGAGAGAGCGGCGAGATAGCATTGTCTGAGGCGAGGCAGGAGGAAGGGCAGGAGTGCGCTGCCCTCCGAGACGTACTTCAAAGGCATCGGCACAAAGAGACGGGTCACCACGCGCCATATCAAAGGCACGCGCCGTAATAATCCACTATAAACCACTCTGTTTTCAGGGGTGCGCGAGGGTGCGCGAGGGTGCGCGAGGGTGCACTCGTCCGTCCAGCCGCCAAACACTCAGAAACAGCATCATCAAAGACTTTCCACTATTCATCTCCTTCATGACCTACAGACAGCTAATCACAGCGCCGCTCATTAACTGAAACTCTCCGCTCTCTGAGCAGAACCTTCAGCACAGATTCCTCCTGGATTCTCAGTCTGGACACCAGTTCCAGTCTCAGTCTGGATACCAGTTCCAGTCTCACAGTTCCAGTCTCAGTCTGGACACCAGTTCCAGTCTCAGTCTGGACACCAGTTCCAGTCTCAGTCTGGATACCAGTTCCAGTCTCACAGTTCCAGTCTCAGTCTGGACACCAGTTCATCAGAAACGTCAGACTCAAAATCCAACTTATTAGAATTTAATTCTGGATATTATTCCAGTTCCTGCAACCTGATTCAGAATATGAGTTTATTACAAATTCCTGCTGGATATTACTGATATCCATATTACTGGATATCACTGATAACAGAACTTGACTCTGGTTTTAATGTGATGAACAGTGATAACGATAACAGGAACCTGTAACTGATCGTAATATCTGCAGGCTTGTTTATTGTCTGAAAGTGGTGAAGGTGTGCCAGGAGGAGGAGTTTCTGTATACAGGTTCAGGGTATATATGGCTGTATTTAGTGGTGTGTGTCTCTGCTAAAGCGAGACTCTAGGAAACGTGGTGAACGCAGAGCTGAGAGCTGAGCCCATAACCCATCATTTCTTTCACCCACTACAGAACCCAGATCCCAGGAACCATTCAGCACGTTCTCCTAAAGTCATCTGAGTCATCAGGACCAATCACATCACACCAAGACGTGATCAGGGCGTGGTCTCAGAGACGGCCATAATTCAGTCCTGAAAGGACACCGTGTCTGCCGTCTGTCCCAGAGAACATCTACAACTATAAGTCCTGGCAAAGGAGAGGAGAGGATCAGTGAGAGGGTCGGGCTAACGGACTCTGCCCTCTGACCCGGTTCTTATGCCTGAGTCAACAGTGGAACCACCTAACTGCGCTCATTTAACCCTTACTTACACTTTTATATCTTCATAGATTCTTGGCTAGAACCCTCTAAGCAACAACAGTGGAACCCTCTTCTTCTAAAAGGTTCTATAATCCACAGGAGCTTTATATTAAAGAGGTTCTATATAGAACCCTTTTATTGGCTAAAGAACCCTTGAATAATAAACATTACAGAACAGAGGAACACTTCTGAGAACATCACTGATGATCCTGTTTGTTTGTTTGTTTGTTTTGTGAACATCTGTTTGCTATTTTTCACAACAACTCACAGAGACGCTCGAGAGCCTCCGAAACAGAACTGAAGAGGGAGGGGGGTGGTTGGGGGGACATCGGGGGGATGTCGGGGGGATTTCAGTGGTGGGGTACCCAAAACAAACCCCACAAACATGACCAGCCAAATACAATAACCATCACTCGATCAAATTCAATCAAATCCACACAGCAATGTTCTCCTCCAGGTTCTTTTGTAAAATGAATGGTAAGTCCTCTCAGTCCAGACATGGGACCCACTCTGATGTCACTGATTTTGTGATGTCACAAAAACCAACACATTTGCATATAACCACCTATTCAGCCTACCATGCTTAAGCCCCGCCCATTCACACAAAGGTTAGCAGGAGGGTTTCAGCCTGGGTGCTTTGTGAATGAGACACACTGATACAGCGCAAACCTCGTATCTCCAAAACAGCAGCAGCTTTACAGAAGAGGATAAAACCTCCTGAACTTTCAACGGAAGTCAGTGTGAACAAATTTATTCAGGGTCATTTTGGAGCGCTTCTATTGGTCCATTCACCCTGAAATCCTGATACAGTTTAAAGAGCAGCTGCAGATTCTCGATATGGAGGAAAGTGAGAAACTGCAAATATGAGGATAAAACTTCCACTGGAAGTTCAGGAGGTTGTTCCTCCTCCTGTAAGGCTGCTGCAGGTCTGGAGACGTGATGAACGACCGTCATTTAAAAACAAGCAAAAGAGCCTTTAAGTCGGTTCTAAGAGATGCAGGTACCCGGTGCAGCTCCCCGCTGGCTTTCAGATTAGATTTGAGGAACGTGGAAACGCTGCCTTCGCTTCATTTACCGGTTTACCTTCCGTCTCTGAGAAGAACAGAAGATCAGTAAGCCCTGTTCGAGCCCTGCGGAGTGCCAAATTACCCCCCACCTCAGTGTTTCCCCACCCCAGGCCTGGAAGCTCCGCCGCGCTGCACAGTTTCTTCCATTTAACAGTCCACAGGTGTCACGGAGAGGCTACAGGGCGAGGAATAAATGTCACTGAACAGCAATTTGCTCTGAATTACGCTGCTTCATCCAGCTGTACGTGACGCACGGCTCCAATATCAACAGAAGTTTCTTACCGAAGACAAAAAACACGTCAGAACAACGTTCTGCCAAACCGGCCGAGAGCAACCCCCGAACATCTCAGTGGCTCCAGAGAAGAGCCTCCAGCACTAACACTAACACCCCCCTCACAAAACACCCCCCCTCATAAAACACCCCCCTCATAAAACACCCTCTCACAAAACACCCCCCTCATAAAACACCCTCTCACAAAACACCCTCTCACAAAACACCCCCCTCATAAAACACCCCCCTCATAAAACACCCCCCTCATAAAACACCCCCCTCATAAAACACCCTCTCACAAAACACCCCCCTCATAAAACACCCTCTCACAAAACACCCTCTCACAAAACACCCCCCTCATAAAACACCCCCCTCACAAAACACCCTCTCACAAAACACCCCCCTCATAAAACACCCTCTCACAAAACACCCCTCTCACAAAACACCCCCCTCACAAAACACCCCCTCATAAAACACCCCCCCCCCTCACAGCAGTTAAATCTGCTTCACTACTGAATTCTCTCAGCAGCTAAGTGCTGGGTCAGTTTCGGGCACTGATTCGGCAGCGAGACGAGACGGGTGCTGGAGCGATCCAGGGAGAGGAGCGATGCGACCCCAGCACTGTGCTCCAGCCGCTGTGTTCCTCATCGTTACAGGCGTCCCGCTAGCGATGAGCTGGATCACGCTGGTGCGGCGTCTCCGTGCCGCTCTGAGCCGGAGCCTGCGAGCGCGTGGGCGGCGCGTGGGCGTTAAACTGTGATCCACGTTCAGAGCGCTGCTTGCGTGAGTCAGCGAACAGAGAGGGAAAATCTGTTGCCTACTGTTTCCATTATTACGGCCTTGGCACCAAAACTGATTAAGCAGAGAGGTCATCGGCAGCCTCGTAAGCCTTGACGTTTACATCCCGTGACCAGCAGCTTGCTTCAAAACCTGCGTATGTCGATTTTTCCTCACTTTCCTCCATAACGAGAATCTGCAGCTGTTCCAGAATTTTCTGGATCAATAGAAACGCTCCAACACGACTACATAACTTCCACTGACAGTTTAGAAAGATGTTCCTCCTCCTGTAAACACTGTGTTGTACTGGTCAGAGCTGTGCTGATAGATCCAGGTCCAGAAAGTGAAAAAAAAAAAAATCCACCCCAGGATTTGCAGCTCTGCTGCAGCTGGACGGTGATATTTAGTATTTTACTCAAGTAATCAGTTAAATTACAGAAACAGAAATATTCTGATCTTTAAAGAAACACAATTACATTTCTAATAGTTTTTAAAATTAATGTTTAATTTAATTAAAATGAGTCATTTTTAGTTCATTAAACATATTTATTTATTAATTTGTAGACCTGCAATTAAAACAAATCCATTAGATTACTTTGAAAAAATAGCATCACAGTCAAAATTGTGAATTACTGGCGGATCGTAAAAATCTGCCCCAGCTAAGCTGCAGCAGAGCTGCCCAGGCAGTTGGAACTAAATCCTGGGGCAGATTTTTAACGATCTGGACCTGAATTTACCATCTAGCAGCAGAACTCACTCATTACATGGGCTGTCCAGATACTTTTGGACATGTACAGTAAAGGCAGCTGGTTTACCTGCGGTACAGGACTGGGGGCAGACTGCAGTTTCTGGGTGAAGAGCTCAGTCAGGGTCTTGTTCTGCCTCTCGAGGTCGAACACTCGCATCTTCAGCTTGATGCACTCCTCCCGCAGGTCCTGCACACAGACACACGTAAAGCCCAATCTCTCTGCTACCCAGCCTGAGTCAGTACTGACAGCCCGAGTCAGTTCTGACAGCCCGAGTCAGTACTGACAGCCCGAGTCAGAAACATACAGAACATCACAGTACCTTCTGGTTCAGCAGAGCCTGCACCACATGGTTGGCCACCTGAAACCCAAATGAACACAGAGGGTCAGAAGTGAGTAGTAGGATTCACAGTACTTACTGATACGATACTCAAGTAATCAGTTCAATTACAAAAAATACCAAAAATACTAAAAAAAGTTAATTACTGGCAGGTCGCCAATCTGTATTATTATTATTATTATAACAAACATGCTGGTCAGAACTGGGCCGCTGATGAAGAAGATGGTGAATCTGGTGTGGGGTTTCTGATAAAGTGGCCAGGTGTTGTGTACAATATGTAAACATTAGCAGTATATACCCAGTGGGGGCCCTCAGGAGCCTCCAGATCTCTGGAGATGGTCTAATAATATCATTTAAACAGAATAATTACTATTAGTCTGTTGTTGTGTAATAATAACGGAACCAGGTCTGCGCACCTTTTAGCGTCTGTGTTTAATCTAGAACCACCTAAACCTGTGTACAGGCAGAGTTAGCTTAGCGCTAACATACTATTAGAGTTCCTGTAGAGGCGCTAGCAGAAATGAGCATCACGGCCGTACTGTTGTACTGTTGGTCCCGGTTCTCCGCGGGATACTCGGGGCTCGTTACGTACCTCATCCAGGCATCGCTCGTACGCTTCTCTCTGGTTCTCGTTGGCCAGAGCGAGGGCCGCGTTTTCCGCCTGCAGAACAAAAAAACAGCGTGATGAAAGGAGCACGAGAGCATGGATGCAGATGTTTTCACACATCAGTCACTCAGCCTGCCTCTCATCACCACAGAGCCGCCGCTCCTCTGAGTGACGGCGCACATCTATAAAACTCATTATTTTTAAACAGGCTGTAACTGTACGCTGCTGATGATTTCTGCACGTTCGTTTCCCCCACAGACGATTTTCTGTGTCTTTGCTGTAATCAGCAGCGTCCTCTAGAGAGCGAAGAGGCTGGAGAGGGAGGCTCCGTGCTGCTTCGCTGGGGCGCGCTAAACAAACCAATCAGAGAACTGCTTTGCAACGCTGCCCTCGATAAATGTCACGGCGGCGCAATCCGGAGTATTAAAGTGCAGTTTAGAGGAAATTAAGTGCTGCAGCCGGACCAGCGTTCGGACCGTTTAACCACCGAACGCCGGAAATAAAACTCCATTTCAATTTAAACCATCAGGAGACGTTTCAGCACCGGCCGCGCCGCGCCGCTCCGCTCTCGCACGGCAACTTCATTAATGAGAGTCTGAAGAAAATTGACATTTTTTAAACAGTCACTATCGGCCCGTTTTTAAACGCTGGAGGTTCTGACACTTTCAGGCCGGGCGGACTCTGGATCAGAACTCTATTATTAGCAGCTCGGCTGCAGTGGATCAGAGCGGTTTGTGCCGTAGTTGTGAAGCTCTTCATAAGCTGAAATCATCGCATTTCATTTATCCTGCATTGAAATGAGAAATTACCTCTTTGGATGTGCTGCTGTTTTAAATCCGGCCTGAGTGCCTCCACTCGCCTCCGACGTGCCAACAACTATTACAAACATGGCCCGGTTTCCTCCACGCAACAGAACCACAGTGGGGAAACGGGGGGCTGTGTCATCCAATGGCACGCAGTCTTTTATGTGCGTGTGCCAAATATATTAATTTAGTCAAAAATCTTGTTTTTGCAACTCCAGCCACGACTAATTCAACCAGCAAAAAACCCAAACACAACCGGCACGGTTCTCCAGTCTGGCCCGTTCATTTAAAGGGCCGGAAGCACAGAACACCAGCTCCTCCTCTCCACCTGCTCTCCAACCCATGCTCCACCTTAAAGAGCGCGCGGAGAGGACAGCTGAGCCGGGTCGTTTTCACTCTCAGCAATCAGAAATGAAATGAAGGGTTCTGAGTGGTCCAGCGGACTACTGTGCTGCCACTGTGAGCCACTGATCGCTGGGCAGAATTCTGGGTCATGCTGCCTGCTATCAGCAGCCGGAGCCTGAGGGAGCACATCTGGAGCACTTCTGGAGCACATCTGGAGCATCCAGTAGTAGTGAAATAAAGAACCACTTCAGCCTCGCCCTCTCCGGGTCAGCGAGCAGATCGCTCTCTCTCCACCCACATCACTGCAGCACCGGCGCCTGCTGGCTGGTCCATCAGTTACCCGGTGATTCTGCATCAGAGGCATTTAAGCACCCGAAGAATTCTGGAGTTCTAGAGACCTTAGTGTCCTACGCCTGTGCTCAGTTCAGTGGGTTTGGGTCAGGCCAGTAGTAGTCGGAAATCAGTGCATTTACACAGGTCCACCCATTCAGCTGACAGCAGTTTAGCCCCGCCCATTCACAAGTTATAAGGAGTGTTTCAGCCTGCTTTCTCAATTAGACCCAATACAGGGCAGCCAATCAGAACAGAGCTAATTACCATATGTCAGTGATAAAGGGAGAGCGAGAGGTTGGTGTAGAAGTGAGGTTTATAAACTCGACGCTGGTAATGGAGCTCAGGGGTGGAAACGTCGCTCTTTAGGCAAAGAACTCACTTTGCTGCTAATGCAGCGGCTGTAAAGCCGAAGACCCTCGCCCACACAGTCAGGGGCAGAGCGAGACTCCGACTGGACGAGTGTGAACATTTTAACGATCTGCTTACTTAAGCTGGACGTTAACTGAGAGAGAGATTGACAGAGGGGGTGTCAGAGGAGGGGGTCTTCAGTAACTAAGCCGGTGGGAAATCTACAGCAGCCCGGCTCATACTTAACACGCGGCCCCCTTTCCTTTTAACAAGCGGCACACTCGCTCGGTACCTTCGGAAATCGGCGGAAAAAGAAGTGTCAACTGTTTTCCCTCCCAGATCGAGCGAGCCGGAATTGAGCGAGGAGAGCAGGCGCCCGCCGAGTGGATTTTAAGCGGAATGAGGAGGAAAACCACATCTCCTCTAAACAGAAGCGGAGCACAGGATCAAATCTGCTCTCCTAATCATTAAAGGTGCGACAGAAACAGAATTGATTACGGGAGCAGACGAGTGAGCGCTGATGGCACTTTACAACACCGCCTGAAAGATTATCGAAAGGCAGTTTTCCTTTTAGCGAAGACAGCAGGCAGTATCGACCCGCCAGACTCTGGAAGACAATAATGACTTTATTGAAATGATTGTGTCTGAATTCCCTGTGATTTTATTCAGACTGAGGGGCCCCATAAAGAGCCCATATTCACACCATTACAGTATTTTAATAAACACAATTTTATTGTATAATAAAAGAATAAAGCTTGTCCAGGTTTCTGTACCACAGCAGTTCATCAGCGGCCTTTAGTGAGGACTCCCACGACTTCAGTAACAGCCAATCAAAATCCAAATCCACTCATGCAGATCAGTGTCCAATACCAAGCGTCTGTTTGGGGTCAAAATGGACCCAAAGTCCCAGAATCAAACCACAGATTCTAAAAATAGAAAAACAAGCCAGTGTTACAATAACTACAATAAGGTTGTGGGTGTGGTGCAACAGATAACACCACTACCTGCCACTGAGCCACCACACCATGTGGGAGACTGGGGTTCAACTCCTGGTCTGGGTGACTATGCTGCACTACACCAATAAGAGTCCTTGGGCAGGACTCTTAACACTACACTGACCCACTGTAATACGAGTCACCTTGTAAGTCGCTCTGGATAAGAGCGTCAGCTAAATGCCGTAAATGTAAACGTAACTGTAAATGTAACTGCCCCGACTGAGACGAGAGAGAGAGTGAAAGTAAAGTCATCCGGATGTACAGAGATATACAGGGAGTTCCAGCGCTTCCCTTCACTGCAGGTTCTGACCTTCAATCAGCAGAGCCGTCTCTCCTTAATCCATATCTGTGTGCAATCTGATTGGCTGAGCGCTGAAATTCTTCTGAAGAGAATACAAGTTTGTAAGCATCCTAAGAAATCATTTAATTATTAAATCATAAATATATTGATTGAATGGATGAAAGAGATCAGCCTTAGTCTCACATCCCTGTTTATGGACTTTCTGGATATATGGATCTTCTGGCCATGATCCGAGGCGAGTTCTGAAGTACAGGTCAGACGTGGGTGTTGATATCAGAGCACAGCGTAACTGAGTAAACTGAGAAAATCCATAAATATCGGGGGGGGGGGCGTGCGATCGCTGCTTAATCGTTTACGGGGAACGAACACCTGCTTCTTCAGCCTAATCAACAGTGTCTGGATCAGCGAGCCTGCTGCGTGATGAACGATCACAGCTCTTACAGCTCACTGATGAGCCGAACCCACAAGCCATCTCGCTGTGTGTGTGTGTGTGTGTGTGTGTGTGTGTGTGTGTGTGTGAACAACTGTGTTTGTGTTTGTTTTTGTTCACAAATATCCCAACTTTATCGGAAAAGAGGAGAGAAACAGGGCTAAGCTCCGGACCAGGCTCGATGCTCCGCAGTGAATCCTGCCTCCACACAAAGACATGCAGATACTTAACCATTTATTAACCTTTTATTAATCAGTTATTAACCTTTTATTAACACACCTTTATTACTACAATAACAGAAATACCTGTTCAGTCCTGCCAGAAACCAGCGTTTTTGTACTATGACACAGTGTGTGTGTTCATGGTGAGTGTGTGTGATGGCTGAGGTGTGTGTATTCACTCCTATATTATCTAACTCTCCTCTTGGTGGCGTAATAGAGCACCGTTTAGAAGCGGATCAGCTTCAGCTCAGTGAGAGCTAGCCAGGCTAAAGTACAGCTTTCAAACATGGTGGAGTTACTGTAACTAAGACCCCGACCCCCCAGTCTCTTGGGTGCCCCCTGCTGGCAGGGGTCCAGGAAGCCTGTCCTGGATGGTGATGGGCTTTTGAGGCTGGGGGGGACCGCGGGCTCTACACTGGCAGGGAGATAGATCTGTACTCTGTTCTGAGTGTGAGAGCTCTTCTGGATCACAAGGGTTTGTGACTTTTTTTTCAATTGCTTTAAAAGCCTCTCAAAAAAATCAAAGTGTAACGAGTGGGGAAGAGGAAATGGAGTTTTATTCGCCGCAGCGACAGACAGGAGGTATTAGGAAGTGTTTGGTAATGCGCTCGCCGCCTCCCAGATCCTCCTGTGTTCGCAGATAAAGAGGAAGCGTGCGGTTAATTGGAATTTATATCGCATCTTTGCGTTTGCAGCCGCATGAATATAAAAGACGGGAGGCTCCTGGAAGCTCGGCGGAGGAGCCGGAGGAGAGGCTGGAGATGAGGAGGGAAAGGTTTTTAGGGTTGGCGTCGGAGGCTCGAGCGGAGACCGCTAGAGGTTTAGCGGAGGCACTTACGGGCGAGCAGCAACCATCACTCACCCGCCGGACGGGACGAAGGAAAGCACAACAGATTGAAATTGGCTTCAGACGCCGCCGTGGGGCGTGAGATACATCTCAATGAGGGCGGCATACGCAAACACGGGCCCGGCGTAAGCGTCCACGCATATGCACACACACACTCTAAACACTGCGCGGACGCCGGCGCCCTCGCCCTGCTAGCGGTACGGTCCTGCTCCCTGCAGCGGAGAAAACACAGAGAATGCAAATACAGAAAGCAGACGTACAGAAACCATCTCGCCACATTCGGCCATTCGTCATGCTGTCACAGCGCGGCCCTGCGATACATTTGTCATTAAAAATCCAATATCGCTTCTTTACGGCTTTGTCCCGTTCTGTACGTTCTCGTGCTAGAACCGACACAACGGCACTGTGACCAGTACTCATGCGGGGTGTGTCTAAAGCCTTGTAGACACCAGAGTTCCTGCTCAAATCAAGGGTATTACCCGGGAGTTTGTCCCCCTTTACCGCAGAAACAGCCTCTACTCTTCATGGGCAGCTTTAAACTGGATGTAGGACAATTGCTGTGAGGAGCATTTGATTGTATTCAGCCCCAAGAGAGTGAGAGCAGCATTGGGACACTAATACTTCTGAAATCAGGGGTATTAAAAGAGCTGATCCTGCTTCTGTTGGAGTAACTGTCTCTACTGTCCAGAGAAGAAGACTTTCTTCATTTGGAGAAGCATTGCTGTGAGGATTTGATTGCATTCAGCAACAAAAGTGCTTTACTCCCGAAACGTATTGGATGGAGCACCACCCAATGTCACACCTTGCATCAGGCACAGCGCCAATAAGTACATCATTTGTACACACACACACACACACACCCATATATATATATATATGTATAAATGTGTATGTTAAACAAGTTTGTATATGTGGAACAGTGTAATACTGTATATACAGGGTAAGTTAATGTGTAGATGTTCAGAACTGCATGGTGTATATAGTGTATAAGATTTTCACTCACCTTTACACCTTTGTTTATGTGACATAGCAATCGACCTGATTTCATATGATTTGAATGGAGCTCCATCACTCCAGAGAACCCCACAGCCAAAGCCTGGGGGGCTTTATACCTAGCCGACGCTCAGCACGGGGTTCACAGTGACCTTAGGTGTTTTAATATTGAAAATATACAAGCTGTGTGTTTCAGGCACCTGACTCTGTGTCCGGATACTTCTGGACACATTAGAACATAAATTTCAAACAGCTACAAATTCACTGATGTATCTGATAATATTACACAGGCAGGTCATTTCAGCTCAATTAAACAGAGCTTCAGAGAGTCAGAGAGTCAGAGAGTCACTCTGCGCACCTCCATCTCACCTGGCAGAAGACGGCACCACATCAGAGACTCTGGGCCAGATTCACGCGGCACCAACCCCATTATGTCATTAAACAGTGACTGTTATGATTTACTGCAAAGGCTCTGCGGCTCTTTAGTGCCTGTTATAAGAAGAAAAGGCCGTCTGCTGCTCACACTCTTCAGACTGACTGCAGAGTATTTAAATATCCTCAAACTTTTCACAAACAAAAATAAAAGAAATCTAACTGAGCTCCTGAGCCACGCTGGCCGTTCTAGTTCAAAGACTGTGAAAATAAAGTCCACTGGCACCTGAGCTGAGGTCATCTTCAGCTGGTCTTTTTACCATTCCTTTCATCCAATTCACACAGACTGCCTCGGTGATCCGATCCCCCCCAGCCCTCTGGAACTCCATTCCACCTTATATCAGACAATCTAACACACTCGCCACGTTAAACACACCTAAGCCTGCTCTCACAAACCCTTCCAGACCAACCCAACATCTACACACCTCTGCAGCGTGTTCGACTACAACTGTCTTAAGGCTTTAATGTAAACGGGCTGATGATGGATTATTATTTATTAGCAGTTCATTAGCTGATGTATGCACTCTGTATAATACACACCATATAAATAAACCTTTAAAAGAGTAGAACCTGGCCCTTAAGGTCCAACAGTGCACCTAAACGGGTCTCTACGTTCACTCTCACAGGAGAAAGCAGCAGTATCTTAGTAACTGAGCTGTTATAAATAGAAATACAAAATACAGGTCTGCAGTCAGACAGACTGTTCAGAGGCGATGCAGCTTAAAAACACTGCAAAGGAAAATTTTACAGCTCGATCCCCCAAATAAAGCTGCTGACGGTCCCCCTGATCGGGTTAAACGCTCGCCTGACACACGGTGCATTAAATAAAAGCAGAGCCGAACAGCAGAAACCGCTGCAAATTCACTGTAAATCTGAACCGACAGTCTCATTTACTGCAGGAGGGAAGAGAGAGACCTCTTGTGGCGCTTAACGAAAACTGGCTGAGTCCTGGAAAACGAATTACACCAATTATGCGGCAATTAAAGAGGGGTGGCCTAAGAGCTCCTCGCATCAATTACACACACCTTTACTGAACGAGCATCATGCCTTAAAGAGCCCATACCCTGCAGCCTCTGCACGTACAATCCAGAAACAGTCACAGTCCATTTTTACACCAGGCCCTCTTTATCCTTTACAGTTACACACATTCTTCCTTTAACACGGAGATATGTAAATGAGCTCTGTTCTAATTGGCAGCCCTCATTTAAATGCAATCCAGGCAGAAACACTCCTTATTAGTGAATAAGTCATTTAATAGGCTGATATATGCAAATGAGCTCTGTTGGACATCTCAAGTCTCAAATACTTTTAAAGTAGCTTAAGTTTCATACATGAACTGTAAGGACAGTAAAACCTGCACCAGTGTTTAAACACCTTTTTTAAGAAGTGAGTCTTAGAAACAATTTTCAATTTTCTGTTTGTTTGTATTTTAGTTTTTACAGATGAATCATTTCACATATTCTTTAATATCAGAACAATCTCTTTTATTCCCAAACTTAAAACAGCAGGAGTGGTCAAGCCTATAGCCTACTGCATACTACACACTGAGGGTCTTCTACCTGATAAGCACTATACTCACTGGTCGATTTATCAGAAACACCCACCTGATAGGTGCACCCTGTAGCCCATCCGTTACTGCACAGTGTTATCAGCCCCCTCCATCTCAATCATCACCACTACAGGACCACTACAGGACCACCACTGAGCAGGTGTTATTGGTGGTGGAGCTCTCTGCACAGGGATGATGGAGCTCATGGTAGTGTGTAATGCACGGGGGTGAGGGTGCTGGGGACACACATAACTGTCACTGCTAAGTTAAGTGTTAAGGTAAAAGTCCACCAGTCAAAATTATGTGGACAAGAGCAGCTCGTAACGGTAACAGTGTTTCCAATAAAGTGGCCAGGGAGTATACACAGTGTTAAAAACGGCAGCAACACCACTGATGTTGGGGTACTGATGCAGTGTGTGTACCGTCTCACCTCCAGCTCTCTCAGCCGCTCTAACAGCTCCTTGCTGCTTTCTGTCTCATCATCCTCTTCCTCCTCTTCCTCCTCCTCCTCCAAAAACTGATCACCATCGCCCTCTTCTGACTCAAAGGCCTCATTACACTCTCTGGGCTCAGCTCCGTCAGACATCACCACCTGAGCTCAAGAGAGGAGACCCATTTATCAGAAGAACATCTACACATAATCAATCATCATCATCATCATCATCATCATCGCTGCAGATTGTATACATCACTGATACATCTACAGTCCGTCAGTCCAGGGACACTACCTACCCCTGCTGTATGGTGGGTCACTGAGATTTAGAATTATAGGATTATAGGATTTTATGTTATGTGTGTTCTGTTTTGGTATCACTTTAAACAAAATATACAAAAATACGAGAGCTTTTTAGCCACCAGTGGGTGAGGAAAGGGGTCACGGCTATTGGGGTGGATGAGAAGGCTGTGTATAGATGGAGATAATGGGTGGGCTGACATGGATATGGACAGATAGGTGTGTAGTGTGGATGGGTATGGATAGGAAAAGTTGGGGATGATGGGTGGAGTGGCATGGATAGATGGGTATAGTGTGGATAGATCTGAGGATGGATGGGGATAGATAGTGTGGATAGATCTGAGGATGGATGGGGATAGATAGTGTGGATAGATATGGGGATGGAGAGGGATAGATGGGTGTCGTGTGGATAGATATGGGGATGGAGAGGGATAGATGGGTGTAGTGTGGATAGATATGGGGATGGAGAGGGATAGATGGGTATAGTGTGGATAGACATGGGGATGAATGGAGATAGATGGGTGTAGTGGATAGATCCGAGGATGGATGGGGATAGATAGTGTGGACAGATATGGGGATGGAGAGGGATAGATGGGTGTAGTGTGGATAGATATGGGGATGGATGGGGATAGATGGGTATAGTGTGGATAGATATGGGGATAGATGGGTGTAGTGTGGATAGATGGGGATAGATAGTGTGGATAGATCTGAGGATGATGGGGATAGATGGGTATAGTGTGGATAGATATGGGGATGGATGGGGATAGATGGGTGTAGTGTGGATAGATCTGAGGATGAATGGGGATAGATAGTGTGGATAGATATGGGGATGGATAGGGACAGATGGGTATAGTGTGGATAGATCTGAGGATGGATGGGGATAGATAGTGTGGATAGATCTGAGGATGGATGGGGATAGATAGTGTGGATAGATCTGAGGATGGATGGGGATAGATAGTGTGGATAGATCTGAGGATGGATGGGGATAGATAGTGTGGATAGATATGGGGATGGAGAGGGATAGATGGGTGTCGTGTGGATAGATATGGGGATGGAGAGGGATAGATGGGTGTAGTGTGGATAGATATGGGGATGGAGAGGGATAGATGGGTATAGTGTGGATAGACATGGGGATGAATGGAGATAGATGGGTGTAGTGGATAGATCTGAGGATGGATGGGGATAGATAGTGTGGACAGATATGGGGATGGAGAGGGATAGATGGGTGTAGTGTGGATAGATATGGGGATGGATGGGGATAGATGGGTATAGTGTGGATAGATATGGGGATAGATGGGTGTAGTGTGGATAGATGGGGATAGATAGTGTGGATAGATCTGAGGATGATGGGGATAGATGGGTATAGTGTGGATAGATATGGGGATGGATGGGGATAGATGGGTGTAGTGTGGATAGATCTGAGGATGAATGGGGATAGATAGTGTGGATAGATATGGGGATGGATAGGGACAGATGGGTATAGTGTGGATAGATCTGAGGATGGATGGGGATAGATAGTGTGGATAGATCTGAGGATGGATGGGGATAGATAGTGTGGATAGATCTGAGGATGGATGGGGATAGATAGTGTGGATAGATCTGAGGACGGATGGGGATAGATAGTGTGGATAGATCTGAGGATGGATGGGGATAGATAGTGTGGATAGATCTGAGGATGGATGGGGATAGATGGGTGTAGTGTGGATAGATATGGGGATGGATGGGGATAGATGGGTATAGTGTGGATAGATATGGGGATGGATGGGGATAGATGGGTATAGTGTGGATAGATATGGGGATGGATGGGGATAGATGGGTGTAGTGTGGATAGATATGGGGATAGATGGGGATAGATAGTGTGGATAGATCTGAGGATGGATGGGGATAGATAGTGTGGACAGATATGGGGATGGAGAGGGATAGATGGGTGTAGTGTGGATAGATATGGGGATGGATGGGGATAGATGGGTATAGTGTGGATAGATATGGGGATAGATGGGTGTAGTGTGGATAGATATGGGGATAGATGGGGATAGATAGTGTGGATAGATCTGAGGATGATGGGGATAGATGGGTATAGTGTGGATAGATATGGGGATGGATGGGGATAGATGGGTGTAGTGTGGATAGATCTGAGGATGAATGGGGATAGATAGTGTGGATAGATATGGGGATGGATAGGGACAGATGGGTATAGTGTGGATAGATCTGAGGATGGATGGGGATAGATAGTGTGGATAGATCTGAGGATGGATGGGGATAGATAGTGTGGATAGATCTGAGGATGGATGGGGATAGATAGTGTGGATAGATCTGAGGATGGATGGGGATAGATAGTGTGGATAGATCTGAGGATGGATGGGGATAGATAGTGTGGATAGATCTGAGGATGGATGGGGATAGATAGTGTGGATAGATCTGAGGACGGATGGGGATAGATAGTGTGGATAGATCTGAGGATGGATGGGGATAGATAGTGTGGATAGATCTGAGGATGGATGGGGATAGATGGGTGTAGTGTGGATGGGGGGGTTATGGTGGCTTTTTAAGGTTTGGTTCTTTGATGGCTTCAGCCCGTCGCTTTCTCTATACGTGTTTTTGGGAGAACAGTTTGCTTCTCTTGTTGTAATGTAGATAAAGTGGCTAATGAGTAATGGAAGTCTTTTTTCAGTTTTTTCCGTTAGCCTCGCAGCTCCAGTGTAAAACTGAAGACTACGTCTTTACACCCGGGGTGAGGGGAGGAGACTGTAAGTCAGATTTTATGGTGAAGTGCTCCTATAAATGCCAGCACTGCACAAGTATTTTAAAGATGAGCACTTTCCTCCAGGACACATAATGTCAAGGTCAGCATGGAGAGTGAGATAAAGTCTCGCTCATTAAGCTGAATTAATAAATTACACTATCAGCAGTGAATGTCACTCAGTGGCCGGCTCCCAACTGGAACGCAGGATCCATTAAAGCCCATTAATAGATGACGAGGGAACGGCCTTCGGTGAACAGCAAACGAGCGCGAGCCCTTTCCCAACCCTTCTCAGCACTCTGCAGTTAAAAATAGAGCGGCTGTCTCTTTTCTCGCCACAGCCTCTCTTTTTTCTGTCCTCTCTCCCTTAGTCTCCTTTTTTTCTTGAAATACAGGCCAGCGCTCCGGGCAGTAAAGCATCTATATCGCATCCGGCTGACAGCTTTGAGACGAGCACAATAAACTGAGGCACACGCTTCTCATCCGTCCTTTCAACCCATTCACTTCTTTCAGCCCTGCTTTCTCTCCATCCCTCCGTGACCAAGCTGTGGGCCGAGTAAACAAATAAATAAATAAACGGCAACTTTAAAAGGATTCAGTAATGATCACACACACCAGACAGCGTCTCTACATACAGCTGTTAGAGTGCAACTCCACCAATTTTCTAAATTCCTCCATAGCTCGGAGTGTTCAGTGTGAAACTGAGCTTCACTGTAGAGAAACTGACCCACTCTGATCTCTGTACAGTGGAGGTGAACGGAACCCACCAGTGAAGCTACACGAGCTACACAAGTTTTATATGGAATGATGATGATGATGATGATGATGAAGGTAAAATAGTGAATAGAGAATCTGAACTAATGCAGTTTTCTTTAGGGACTACTTTCTGTAGCTGCACTACACCCTGCAGCATGTATCCCTCCACCATTTTAATGATCTGATTTTAAAAGCAGGTTCTAGAGCCGAACTCTTCTCAGAACTCTGGTAGAACCGTGTCTCAGGCATCAGGCAGCGTCTTCATCACCATTAGGTGAAGAACTTTCTGTGAGGAGCTTTTATTAGAGCTTCAGACGTCTGCTTCCCTTCACCTCCACTGTAGAACCACAGCTCTGACTGGGGGAGCTTATCTAGAACCTCCACTGTAGAACTCCAGTTCTGACTGGGGGAGATTATCTAGAACCTCCACTGTATAACAGCTCTACCGCACCAATTCCGGACGAATGATAGACATTAAGAAGGCTGGTGGTCAGGTTAGAGCAGGGAGCGCAGATTAAGGTAATCACAGCAGAAAGAGACGTGAAGCTTTATCAGAGAGGTCAGATCAGCAGATATGGTCGAGGTCACAATGACCGTTTTCTCTGATCAATATCCTTCCACTCGAGTCATCTTTAAAATCAGATTACACCACGGTTAGTTCTGACCTTGCAGTGTGATTGGCTGGGAGTCATAACACGGTTTGTGATGTCACAAAAACAATGCATTTGCATTCATGAATTTATTATATTTTATTATATTATATTATATTATAAGTGTTTTGCCCCAAGACCTGTCACACAGCAGCCAATCAGAACACATAGCAGCTTTAAAGGCACAGTATTTTTAATTCTAATGGATTAAAAAAGGCTGATATTTTTAAATGTTTCTGTTTCTGGTCTGAAAGTGAGAATGATCAGATATTTTGATTGGATTAAAGCAGTGTTAGAACTACACTGGACTCACCTTAGAAGCCAGTCCTCCACAGTGCAGAAGCTCCACGCTAAGAAATGTCACCTTTCAGCCGCCTCTCGCTCCAAAACTGCTCTAAAACACACAAAGGAAAAGGTTCAGTTTAAAAGAAGAAAACCCAGATTACTGGAGCTCAGATATTCACGGTTGCAGAAAAGTAAAAATAAAGATTTAACAATAATATTGGTCCTCATTCCCCAACCCCTCTTCAACCCACTCACAGTCTTTAAGACTCTGAGACTCTCCAGTGTTTCCTATTAGGGATGTGTTGAGTTAAGGAGAACTGTGAAGGGCCACAGAGGATTGTGGAGGACGGGGAGGACAGTTGAGGACAGTGGAGGACTGGGAGGACAGTGAGGAATAGTGGAGGACGGTGGAGGACAGTGGAGGATGGGGGGAACAGGGAGGACAGTGGAGGACTGGGAGGACAGTGAAGAATGGTGGAGGACGGTGGAGGGCAGTGGAGGACAGGGGGAACAGGGAGGACAGTGGAGGACAGTGAAGAACGGTGGAGGACAGAGAGGGACGGGAGGACAGTGGAGGATGGGGAGGACAGTGGAACACAGGAAGGACAGTGGAGGACAGTGGAGGACGGAGAGGACAGTGGAGGACAGTGGAACCGCCCCGCTCTTTAAACACATCATCAGTCTGAGCCAGACTTTCTGTTCGCACGTTTCTCAGGGAAGTGATTTAGGAGGATTCTTAGGAAGATGGAGGTGAATGGGAGGAGGAAGATGGAGGTGAATGGAAGGAGGAAGATGGAGGTGAATGAGGCCCGGCGTTCGCATGGTGAGGACACTGTGAGTGCATTACATCACCCTACAGCACCACCAGCCTTGCAGCTTACACCACCTCTCACAAGGTAAGCGAGAAAGCTGCGGGGCTTAACGAGGAAACGTGAAGCTGCATGATTACGGCTTTGATCAGCGCTGGATAAGACATGTAGGTGTTGGCTCTGAGGAAGGCAGAGCATTAATGCAGCAGGAATGCACTGGCTCGCACATATCACCAAATAAGGCAGCTGGCTGCGGGACGGGTGGCGTTGATGGAATTTATTGTTAGGTAATATTTACAAGCGAGATACCCTTACAGGATTCCTCACAAAGAACAAACAGCTGTGCGTCTCCACCCTTATTACAGAACCGCTGAAGAAACCCCAAATTCTTCCTGCCAGGACTCACATGTAGAGGCTAGCGTCCGTCCTGAGACCCACCTCACCTCCTACGAGGGGGCAGAAGACACAAACTCACCATGAAGCTCACCATCGGCTCGAGTGACACACGTACGGGCCTACACCTTCCACCACACCCTCCTCCACTTCTCCCCGTACACTAGTTCCACAGGGCCTCTCCCATGAACACCATCACGCCTTTAATAGCTACAGTTTTGACGTCAACATGATGACTCTGTTACACATCAGCGCCACACGCTCTGTCCTGATCTCTCTGGTTCATATCCCTTCTCTTCACACTTTTCCATCTGTGTCTCGCCCAACACACCCCCCCCCCCCACACACACACACAACCTCACCCCTTCATCCCTCCACCCCTCAGAGGGGAAGAGGTTAATCCCATTAAGGTTTTGTCAGCCCTCCCTTCCCTTTTACAGCAGCAGTGAGGAGCATCTGCTTCTCCAGGCAGGAATCCTCCCTGACCAGGACACCAGGTGGACATTCTGTCTCTCACCAAACAGCCCCCCCAGAAGAACAGGTGCTCCAGAAGAGGTTAGAATATGCAAAACAGGAATGTTTCAATAGACTGAAAAAACAGTGTGACAAAGCAGCATGCTGTACTGCTGTGTAGAGCTGCACAATACACCACTGTCAACCAATCAGCACTCAGCAGTAGTAGTGCCAACCAATCAGCAGTAGTAGTGCCAACTAGGGGTGGGCAATGTGATGACATTTTATCATATCATAATAGATTTTTATATTGAGAAACACAATTTCAACCTCAATCCCTACATTTAGAGACATGTTATTATTATTCACCCTAATGAGAGACTGTAGCTCCGCCTCCTCAGTGTATATCACAATACCTACATTTAGAGCGTCATTAATATTCACCCTAATGAGAGACTGTAGCTCCGCCTCCTCAGTGTATATCACAATACCTACATTTAGAGTTATTAATATTCACCCTAATGAGAGACTGTAGCTCCGCCTCCTCAGTGTATATCACAATACCTACATTTAGAGCGTCATTAATATTCACCCTAATGAGAGACTGTAGCTCCGCCTCCTCAGTGTATATCACAATACCTACATTTAGAGTTATTAATATTCACCCTAATGAGAGACTGTAGCTCCGCCTCCTCAGTGTATATCACAATACCTACATTTAGAGCGTTATTAATATTCACCCTAATGAGAGACTGTAGCTCCTCCTCCTCAGTGTATATCACAATACCTACATTTAGAGAGTTATTAATATTCACCCTAATGAGAGACTGTAGCTCCTCCTCCTCAGTGTATATCACAATACCTACATTTAGAGCGTTATTAATATTCACCCTAATGAGAGACTGTAGCTCCTCCTCCTCAGTGTATATCACAATACCTACATTTAGAGCGTTATTAATATTCACCCTAATGAGAGACTGTAGCTCCTCCTCCTCAGTGTATATCACAATACCTACATTTAGAGAGTTATTAATATTCACCCTAATGAGAGACTGTAGCTCCTCCTCCTCAGTGTATATCACAATACCTACATTTAGAGCGTTATTAATATTCACCCTAATGAGAGACTGTAGCTCCTCCTCCTCAGTGTATATCACAATACCTACATTTAGAGAGTTATTAATATTCACCCTAATGAGAGACTGTAGCTCCTCCTCCTCAGTGTATATCACAATACCTACATTTAGAGCGTTATTAATATTCACCCTAATGAGAGACTGTAGCTCCTCCTTCTCAGTGTATATCACAATACCTACATTTAGAGCGTTATTAATATTCACCCTAATGAGAGACTGTAGCTCCTCCTTCTCAGTGTATATCACAATACCTACATTTAGAGCGTTATTAATATTCACCCTAATGAGAGACTGCAGCTCACCCTGCCGTGTTCTGCTAGACAGAAGAAGGTAGGAGCTTTATCTGAGCTGCAGTGCTATGTAGAGATAATTAACTGGGAGGTAAAGACTGGTCAGTTTAATGCACAGTGGGTATCAGAGGTTGGGGCGATCCTGAAGCCTTAATGAAGATCTTCATGAGGAAAACACAGAACCATCAGCCCGCCGCCGCCGCAGCTGATGAGTGACGCACGTTTCAGTGAATCACTGGGATGACAGACCGCCCTGAAGGAGACAGTGAAGTGATGACAGCGTGGCAG
>NC_132898.1:345573-356951 GCF_030463535.1 Salminus brasiliensis
GCTGCAGGGTGTAGTGCGGCTACAGAAAGTAGTCCCTAAAGAAAACTGCATTAGTTGAGATTCTCCACTATTTTACCTTCATCATCATCATCATCATCATCACTCCATATAAGAATATGGAATCCATATTTCTTCATATCCATGAAGAAACTCCACTAAATACTCGTCAATTGCAGCCTGTTTTCACTCCGACTCACAGCATGAGTGCATCTTCACATCAGGTTTGGAGCGTTTCAGAGCTTGAGCAAGCTAACGAGACGTTAATCAGAAACAGGGTCATGATGAACTGACAGCCTCTCCCACCACACCCTGACCACATGGAGCACATTCCACAACTCCCCTACCACCTGCTCTCAATGCCCCAGTGTGTGTGAGCTCAGCGGCAGCCCCGCCGGCACACAAACACAAACACACTCCTGTTCCAAAGCTATGTGAGAAAATGGTTTTCAGGAGCTGACCTTGAATTGGCTTTCAGGAGGAACTGCAGAAACATCCTCCAGCAGCAGAGCATTCGGACCCTGCCTCACTCTGGTGCTGCAAAAGTGTGAAACTGACGCCACTGAACTCAGCATGGCTCAGTATGACCAAACGAACTGGAGCATAAAACCAGTTAAGTACCAGTTATCAGAATTCCTATTAAACTGCTTCCAGTACAACCTGCTTTTGATCTTCTCATGTTCCCATAGCAACACCCACCAGTTTTGCCACCAATCAGACACCAATTGCTCCAGACCCCCTGAAGCCTGTACCCCCGTCTCTCTACCATAACAGTGTGTGTGTTCATGGTGAGTGTGTTCGGTGGCTGAGGGGGTGTAATACACCATCGTTCAGAAGCAGATCAGCTTCAGCTCACAGTGAGAGCTAGCCAGGCTAAAGTACAGCTTCCAAACATGGTGGAGCTAGTTTCACACACTGCTACTGTAACTAAGACCCTCAAAGTAAACAGACCTTCCAGCTGCTGTTTTGGACCCAGGTGGGTCAGGAGTGTACTGTAGATGTGATGGTGGGTCAGTCAGGAGTGTACTGTAGATGTGATGGTGGGTCAGGAGTGTACTGTAGATGTGATGGTGGGTCAGGAGTGTACTGTAGATGTGATGGTGGGTCAGTCAGGAGTGTACTGTAGATGTGATGGTGGGTCAGTCTGGAGTGTAGTGTAGATGTGATTGTGGGTCAGTCAGGAGTGTACTGTAGATGTGATGGTGGGTCAGTCAGGAGTGTACTGTAGATGTGATGGTGGGTCAGGAGTGTACTGTAGATGTGATGGTGGGTCAGGAGTGTACTGTAGATGTGATGGTAATAAAGTCTAGTAGGGTTGGATGGGCTGAGATCTGCTGGTGTAAAATAAACGGTTAGTGTTTGACACAGCAGCCTCCTTTCACTGGTCATAAGTATTTGGACGCAGGTATCCTGATCTGTTTAGGTGGGAATGCTGGTCTGCTTCAAACTACAGAACTGGTCTGAATTATTAGGGGTTGTGTGGAATAACAGACTGATTAGTGACTGTTATAGCGCCCAAAAAACTCCAAAAATATCCAAAAGAACATATGAACGAGCTCAACCTATCATCATCTTCTCACTGATGGAACAGACCTTTCTTTACTTTTCACTTTTTGCCATCATATGAAACTGGGACTGATCCACTGAAAGGTTTTCTCCTCCTTTAGCGACTTCAGCTTTCAGATCTGAGATCAGTGCGTCACGCTTAAAGTGCATCACATAGTCAAGTTAAAGTTAATCACTGATTACTGCAGCCAAGTGAACAGCGGCCAAACCCAACAGTTTAAACCTGTACAGCACGAGGGCGCTGCGCCAGGTTCACACTTACCTGTTCTGACATGAAGACCGAAACACAGGTCATTCCTATCCAGTGTAGTAATACAATCAGTCCGGGGTGGCAATACGGCCATTTCTATCATTACTGTGATAAATATCATCTTAATACGCAGAGAAAGTTCTAGATAATCTCCCCCAGTCAGAGCTGGAGTTCTACAGTGGAGGTTCTAGATAAGCTCCCCCAGTCAGAGCTGTTGTTCTACAGTGGAGGTTCTAGATAAGCTCCCCCAGTCAGAGCTGTGGTTCTACAGTGGAGGTGAAGGGAAGCAGACGTCTGAAGCTCTACTAAAAGCTCCTCACAGAAAGTTCTTCACCTAATGGTGATGAAGACGCTGCCTGATGCCTGAGACACGGTTCTACCAGAGTTCTGAGAAGAGCTCGGCTCTAGAACCTGCTTTTAAAATCAGATCATTAAAATGGTGGAGGGATACATGCTGCAGGGTGTAGTGCAGCTACAGAAAGTAGTTCCTAAAGAAAACTGCATTAGTTCAGATTCTCTATTCACTATTTTACCTTCATCATCATCATCATCATCATCATCACTCCATATAAAACTCAGAAGACTCGTGTAGCTGCACTGGTGGGTTTGGATAGGAGATAAATTATGGGCTGTATCTGTGTTGTAGTCATGGCTACAGACGCCTGCTTGCATTCACCTCCACTGTAGAGAGATCAGAGTGGGTCAGTTTCTCTACAGTGGAGCTCAGAATCACACCGAACCCCCAAACCCGACTCTGACTGAGCTCAGCTCTCAAATTTTGCAAATCTGTGCAATTGCTCTTTAACACAATGTCACTTGCAGTATTCACACACGCACGCACACACACGTACACGCACACACACGTACACGCACACACACGCGTCCACAGCATTGTCACACTTACAAGTCGCAGCCAAAACAAGACCCACACAGAGTTCAGAGGAACACCAACATTACAGGCTGAATGATCCACATTAGCCCCACGTAATCTTCACAAACACGCCTGAGCAGAACTGTGAAGACCCGCTCCCACGTTATTCACACACACACACACACACACACACACACACACCGCTATCTGAACACCTCACACAGATCTGAAGGGCACATACAGATCACAGTGTGGTCCAGCATGCTCTTCACCAGCCTACCTCGTTCACATCCACCAGATCAGCCCAGTAATAATCCTCAGCGCTCGCTCCCTTAATCTCCAGCATCTTAAAACTCCATCCTGAGCTGCAGCTGGAGCCGCCGCCGTCCACCAACCACAGCGCGTGTCCACGTGTGTGTGTGTGTGTGTGTGTGTGTGTGTGTTCTGCTGATCAGAATCCAAAGCAGCCTGAGGAGCAGCGAGGAAGTCAAAGTGTCTGGGCGACTGCAGCGGCTGCAGCGCCTGCCATTGTTCCGCACGCGACAGCAAAGCTTGAGCGAGAGAGAGAGAGAGACACAGAGTGAGTGAGAGAGAGAGAGAGAGAGAGAGAGAGAGAGAGAGAGAGCGAGAGAGAGAGAGAGAGAGAGAGAGAGAGAGAGAGAGTAAGTGAGTGAAAAGCAGAATGGGGGTCAGGCTCTCTCTCGCCCTCGCAGCCACACAGCCGGCCCGCTCCAGCAGCTGTGGACGAGCCCCCTCTGGCTCCTCCCCCTCCACCCCCCCTCACTACTGCCGCTGTCTGGACTTAACTCTTGAACTGCCAGAGTGTCTCCTGAAATCCCGCTCTACTGCACTCACAGCCTCTACTCTTCTTTGCCTTGAGAAGGATTTGATTGCATTCAGCCACAATAATAAGGTGCTGATGCTGGATGATTAGTGCTGCCACTCTAACGGATGCCAAAGGTATTTGGACATTTAACTGCTTATCTGATGCCAAGCAATGAGAACCACCTCATTTACATGTCTCCACCTATTCAGCCTACCATAGTTTAGCCACACCCACTTATACTGCAGTTCTCAGTAGTGTTTGAGTGCTTTCTGAATGAGACACAGTCAACCAGCAGAGTGCTAATCCACCTCTCTCAGTCTTAAAGGCACAGTGACAGTCTGTTTACTGGGGGGTAAAGGGGAGGAGTGTAAAAATAAATTCTGACCGTTTTAAAACACGAAGCCACGCAAATGTTATAAGTGGAACTTATGGACAAATACAAACACCTTAAATTACTTAAAAGAGAAATGAGAAATTCTATATTTATACTAGATTTAAGATCCTTCCAGCTGTAACGACACCATTTATTGTAAAAATAAATAATAGAATTTGTTCCGAATAAATCACAGTATCACATCATTTAAATAAGGACTAATAAAGACTGGAACCAAACAGGGTGGTGATTAGAACCACCTGTAGTCAGGGGAAGGGGTTTCAGAACACAAGGCAGCAATTAAGACCAATCAAAAGAAGAGGAAGGAGTCTCAGAACGAACTAGGCAGTGATTAGGAGCGATCACATTGAGGGGGAGGAGTCTCAGAGCAAATGAGACAGTGATTAGAACTAATCACAGTGAGGAGGAGGAGTCTCAGAACGAATGAGGCAGTGATTAGAACTAATCACAGTGAGGAGGAGGAGTCTCAGAGCAAATGAGACAGTGATTAGAACTAATCACAGTGAGGAGGAGGAGTCTCAGAACGAATGAGGCAGTGATTAGAACTAATCACAGTGAGGAGGAGGAGTCTCAGAGCAAATGAGGCAGTGATTAGAACTAATCACAGTGAGGAGGAGGAGTCTCAGAGCAAATGAGACAGTGATTAGAACTAATCACAGTGAGGAGGAGGAGTCTCCAGAGCAAATGAGACAGTGATTAGAACTAATCACAGTGAGAAGGAGGAGTCTCAGAGCAAATGAGACAGTGATTAGAACTAATCACAGTGAGGAGGAGGAGTCTCAGAGCAAATGAGACAGTGATTAGAACTAATCACAGTGAGGAGGAGGAGTCTCAGAGCAAATGAGACAGTGATTAGAACTAATCACAGTGAGGAGGAGGAGTCTCAGAACGAATGAGGTAGTGATTAGGACCAATCACAGTGAGGGGGAAGAGTCTCAGAGCAAATGAGACAGTGATTAGAACTAATCACAGTGAGGAGGAGGAGTCTCAGAACGAATGAGGCAGTGATTAGAACTAATCACAGTGAGGAGGAGGAGTCTCAGAGCAAATGAGACAGTGATTAGAACTAATCACAGTGAGGAGGAGGAGTCTCAGAACGAATGAGGTAGTGATTAGGACCAATCACAGTGAGGGGGAAGAGTCTCAGAACGAATGAGGCAGTGATTAGAACTAATCACAGTGAGGAGGAGGAGTCTCAGAACGAATGAAGCAGTGATTAGAACTAATCACAGTGAGGAGGAGGAGTCTCAGAGCAAATGAGAGTGATTAGAACTAATCACAGTGAGGAGGAGGAGTCTCAGAACGAATGAGGCAGTGATTAGAACTAATCACAGTGAGGAGGAGAGGAGTCTCAGAGCAAATGAGAGTGATTAGAACTAATCACAGTGAGGAGGAGGAGTCTCAGAACGAATGAGGCAGTGATTAGAACTAATCACAGTGAGGAGGAGGAGTCTCAGAACGAATGAAGCAGTGATTAGAACTAATCACAGTGAGGAGGAGGAGTCTCAGAACGAATGAGGCAGTGATTAGAACTAATCACAGTGAGGAGGAGGAGTCTCAGAACGAATGAAGCAGTGATTAGAACTAATCACAGTGAGGAGGAGGAGTCTCAGAACGAATGAGGCAGTGATTAGAACTAATCACAGTGAGGAGGAGGAGTCTCAGAACGAATGATGCAGTGATTAGAACTAATCACAGTGAGGAGGAGGAGTCTCAGAACGAATGAAGCAGTGATTAGAACTAATCACAGTGAGGAGGAGGAGTCTCAGAACGAATGAAGCAGTGATTAGAACTAATCACAGTGAGGAGGAGGAGTCTCAGAACGAATGATGCAGTGATTACTACACCCAATGGGGAGGAAGTGGAATATCGTGATAACGAAGCGAAACCCCAAGCAGCTCTAACACCACCCAAACACAAGAAGGGAAAGACGGGAAAACAAAGCATGAAGACTCCGGGGGGGAGGAGGGGGGTGTGTTGGGGTGGAGGACTGCGGGACAGTATGAGAGCTAAACCGACATCAGAAAGAGCCCAGCGGCTTTCCCTTTTCCCTGCATGCGGAGAAACGGGGGCGTATTTCCACTAAGAGGATTTCCATTCAGAAAAAACATAAAGCATGCTGGGGAATTAAAACCCTCCCAGAAATCCAGCACCCCACCCCACCCCGCCCCGCCCCCTTTATGAACAGAGAACTGGAGCAATCATAACAGCAAATCAATAATGGAAATCGAGCCTCCTCACAGAGCGTGAAAGAAGAGAAAGTGTGAGAACTTGAGAAAGTGTGCGGAGCCGGATCGGCTGGCAAGGGCGGGCCGGATCAGGCTCCGCTCGTTTGTCCTCCTGCTCTAATTTTGTAAGCCTGTAAGAAGAGGGACGCTGTTGCTGTTCAGGATGAAACGTATACACCATAATCTGCTCACAGGATCTCCTCAGCTATACTGCACAGCTTCCCCCCGCGGGCCAGAGGGGACTCCGAGAATTAGGCTACAATTCCCTCCGAGAATTCACACGCTAGCCCCAGAACGCAGTCAGCCGGAATGCAGTCAGGATTTAATGAGGACTAAAACTGGGAATATGATCCTACCGCTAAACGCTGAGGCCCGGTGTGAAGGTTCTGTGTCTGATATGGATCTATGATATTTAATACGGCTTCCTCCTGAAAGCAGAAATGTAGATACTGTACAGATATTAATTAAACATCCATAAAGAGCTTCTGTACCAAAGAAAAATTTGAACCAATCATAGTGAGGCAAGGTGTTCATAACAACATAGTGAGGGGGAGGAGTCTCAGGACAGACAATGTGACACTTAGGATGAATCATAGTGAGGGGGAGGAGTCTCAGGGCAAACAATGTGACAATTAGAACAAATTATATTGAAGGGGAGGAGCCTCAGCACAAATTATGCGGTGGTTAGAACCCAATGTCTGAGACACGGTTCTACCAGAGTTCTGAGAAGAGTTCGGCTCTAGAACCTGCTTTTAAAATCAGATCATTAAAATGGTGGAGGGATACATGCTGCAGGGTGTAGTGCGGCTACAGAAAGTAGTCCTAAAGAAAACTGGATTAGTTCAGATTCTCTATTCACTATTTTACCTTCATCATCATCATCATCATCATTATCATCATCATCATTCTATATAAAAATGTAAAGTGAAGCACAGCCCCCCCCCCCTTTATGTTATGCAGAGAATTTTGAGCTATGGGTGGAATTCCCCTTTTAAGCCTTGTCACTCCGGGTAATCCAGGTGGCTGTACAGTAGAGAGGAGAGGCATGGCGGATCCACCGATCTGTCAGTGCGAGAGAGATAAACAGACATGGATGCAGTGTGTAAACAGCTGCTGTTTGACGAGAGTATGCCGTCTGATTGGCTGCGTCTGTTGATACGGGTTTAGAACTTTCCGTACACGCATAATTAATGAACGTTCAGCTCTGACCCGGTTTCTGCGTTTCTGAGGGATGAATCCAAACACAGCCCGAGAGGCTTAACCTCCGCTACAGCCTCCATTAAACCAGGGGTCAGTGTGACTGTACGAGGGGTTAGATCTGCATTATCTGTGTGACCGCAGCACCACCTTAACACACACCAGCCACAACCGCCTGTAATAACAAGACACACTTTAAACACAGCAATGCGTCCCCACTGACCAAAACACACACGGGTCAGCCCAGCTCACGGCCAAAATACACATCCTGCTCCATTTCCACACACTGATAACCAGCACATGGTGTGTGTACAGCTCGAGTACGAGAGAACACTCCACTGCAGAAATTAAATACACTGGACAAAAGTATTGGGACATCGCTTAATCATTGAATGGCCCCCAGCCGTGCAGCCTGCTTCAATAACTGAAGCCCCAGACCTGCTGCTGGTAGAGCTGCAGAGGGGCCGGCTTCAGATTAATACAGCCTATGGGTTTAGAATGGGACGGCATAGAAGCTCCTGTAGGTGGAATGTTGAGGTGTCCCAATACTTTTGTCCATATAGTCTCCCAAACAGCTCCGAGGTTTGTGGGGGGGCTTCTATTAAGCTGTGGTGATAACCTACTGCTGGTGGTCTGAGGAAGGACAGACCACCAACCCGAGACTCCAGACACCCGAGACTCCCCCTCACAGCTCAGAACTTTAAGAATCTGCTGAAACGTGTTGGTGGAGACCCCACAGAGACCACCTTCAGGAGTCTGTAGAGGGAGCTCTCAGAGGAGCAGTGTATTAGACAAGTGGTCATAATGTGGTTGACCTTAATACCACACACACTCAGAATAAGCTACACACACTGTGTGTGGGGGTGTGCGTGTGTGTGTGTGGGTGGGTAATGAAAGAGGATGTCCATTCGTCTCGCCCACAGCATGGCTCAGCATGGAGCCCCTGCACCCCAGGTCAATTCCAACATGCTGTAGGGGTCAGATTTTCATGCTAGCCATTTCCTGCCCTTACAGCGAGTTTCGGACATGATGTGACCAGCCTGCGGTTGGAGAGGGTAAGAGACCAGACACACAGATTAGAAAAAAATAACTGTATGTATATAGTCTTATATAATGGTTATAATAATATATTTTATATATCTATTGAATTTTTGTTTATGCTCAACATTTGCATTACACACACACACACACACACACACACCATTGTGCTTTGTTGTAATTTCCTGTGTGGAGGCTCTCAGGGACACAGAGCAGAGGACAAAATCAATGATGGTTTTAGAGAGACCTCAATTAAGGGAAGAGGTACCCTAACCAAAATGCCTCACACACACACACACACACACACACACACACACACACACACACACACACTACCAGAAACATGTGAAACAGTGGCCTCAGGCTGTGAGTCTGACATCCACAGCATCCCACCAGAGAGCCGCTCAGCCTCCACCATCTCATCCTAACACACGAGCTTCACACAGACCCTCAGAACTTCTGACCCTCAGAACTTCTGACCCTAAGAACTTCTGACCCTAAGAACCTTAGACCCTCAGAACCTCAGAACTTCTGACCCTAAGAACCTCAGACCCTCAGAACTTCTGACCCTCAGTACCTCAGACCCTCAGTACCTCAGAACCTCAGACCCTCAGTACCTCAGACCCTGCTAGTCCTCTGGTCCTCCAGTCCCCCAGTCCCTCACTCCTTAAGTCCTCTGGTCCTCCAGTCCCCCAGTCCCTCACTCCTTAAGTCCTCTGGTCCTCCAGTCCAGTCAGTCTACAGCAGTCTAGCCCTGCCAAGTCATGCTGCAGTTCAGAGTCGTTCTGAACATGGCACAGCCAATCAGAACAGAGCTCACTTACATACATTTGTCTTTATTATGAGGAAGATGAAGAAGTTTAAAACTTCACACAAACAGTGAAGAGTACGAGTGCAGCACACAACACACTGAGTGAGCTAGAGAGAGAGAGAGAGAGAGAGAGAGAGAGAGAGAAAGAGAAAGAGAGAGAGGGAGAGAGAGAGAGAGAGAGAGAGAGAGAGAGAGAGAGAGAGAGAGAGAGAGGGAGCGAGAGAGAGAAAGAGAGGGAGAGAGAAAGAGAGAAAGAGAGGGAGAGAGAGAAAGAGAAAGACAGAGAGAGAGAGAGAGAGAGAGAGAGAGAGAGAGAGAGAGAGAGAGAGAGAGAGAGAGGGAGCGAGAGAGAGAAAGAGAGGGAGAGAGAAAGAGAGAAAGAGAGAGAGAGAGAGAAAGAGAAAGACAGAGAGAGAGAGAGAGAGAGAGAGAGAGAGAGAGAGCCGTGTCTAACACTCTCTCATAGGTAGAAGAATAATATCCTCCCAATGGGACAGAGCTGAGAATCACAGCACACACACACACACACACACACACACACACACACACACACGTATTACTGCCTTGTTGGTGTATTGTACTGGTCTGTGAGTGAATGCAAGCAAATCTTAAAAAAAGAGGAAAAACTTCATTACAGTCTTCAGTACAGAACACCACCGCGTCCTAACGAGGACAGAAAAACCAAATTCTCTTACACACACACACACACACACACACACACACACACACACACACACACATAAAGCCCCCCAGACAGCCCATTCCCACCAGATTCTGTACTCTTTGATCTTCCACTCCAGCCCGTCTCTTTTTTTCATTTATTTACATTTTATCCTGCGGCACAGATTTACACCCCCAAACCCCAACCCCCAAACCCACCCCCCAACCCCACCCCCCCAAACCCCACCCCACCCCCTCTGAGTCTGATTTGGAGTTTGTGTAGCTGTGAGGGAGTGTGTGTTTGTTAATTGTGTGTGTTTAGTGTTATAGCAGAGTGTGTTAGACAGACGGACAGACAGACAGACAGACAGGCCGATAATCCTCCCTCCTGAGGCTGGAGCGCTGCTGGTGTTGGTCTGGTTCTTTTATTTTATTAAAGATATTAAAGAGCACATTTTCTACACCCTCCTCTACACCCTCCTCTACACCCTCCTCTACACCCACCACTCACAGCGTGCAGCACTCAGTGTGCAGATTTCAACAGCCATAATCACTTATTTACAATTACTGATCAATTTAACATGTTGGGGGAACAATTAAGACAAAATATTCAGATTATTACACATTTTATGCGTTATATAGTTTTATATTTATATATTTTATATATCTTTGTATCTGTATCTGTGTCTATAGTGTGTCTTTAAGTTTCCTGTAGAGGATTTATAAAAAATAGCCCGATATCCAGGGTTCTATGATCTGCGCTCTGTAAATAGCAGCACATTTGAAACAAGTGATTAGCCAGAATGTCTTGTTGGAATGTCTGACCGCCTCCTGACCGTCCACAGCTGTTCCCAGGCATGTGTGCACAGCACTGGTGCACCTGGTGTTACGACAAAGAGCTCCCCAAAGACCCGGACAAGAGACTCATTTTACACCCCGTCCTGTAGAAGAGGGCTTGTGTTTCAGCTAGTCTGTCTCACTTCGACATGGTCAGACTGACCGACAGGGGGGGTTCAGTCCTACTGGGATCCTGGATAGCCCACATGCAGAGGAACACGAGGAGGAACATGGACGCCCACATGCAGAGGCTGAAGCTGTTGGTTCTGCTGAAACACTTCAGCAGTATCATCATCCCATTCTGTCGATCAGCCGAGACATGACTGAGCTTCTGTAGTTCACAGGAGACGCTATGCTAACGGCGAACGCTGCAGGAACCGGAACCACTTTCACCTCAGCACTCTCCCGGCTCTCCCGAGAGCGGAACAGGACTACAGAGCGGGGTGTTGTGAGGATGAGAAAGTAGTTCCGGTCCTAGATTAGATGTGTAAATAAGGCTTTACTATTTAAAGTTCACTGAAATTCTCCAGCGGGACGTCCCGCACTCAGCCCAACCGAATAGTAAACAAACATGCCCGGAGTGCACCGCGGGACAGTGAGTATGGGTGGAGAGCGGACACACCTGAGTGTAACAGGTGCCTATGGGGCCCTCAGGCTGCTGGGAGGGTGTAGGGAGGAAGGCTGCTGATGTGGACTCCAGATA
>NC_132898.1:366430-388930 GCF_030463535.1 Salminus brasiliensis
CCAGACACTGATCATAGATGTTCTGCTTATTATCTATGAATAATAAAATATATCTATTTTAATACTGTAATGTTTATCATTACCAGGCAGAGCACTGCTGATATTACTGAGTCTCTGACATCTGTCTGCCTCAGCTCCCACTGCTAATTAATGACAGTGCATCTATACATACATATACAGATCATATATAGATGATCAATATCAGTGTGCTATGTGCAGTGTTGAGCTGGTGGCTGCTCTATTTCTATAAATATTGATGCTGAAGACGATTGTTTACCTCTCCACACACTGCCAAACACACAGCCAAACACAGAGCCAAACACACAGCCAAACACACAGCCAACGGCTGGTGCAGGGCTGCAAACACTCAGCATCAGCAATGTGATGAAAAATGATGACAAATATGGGATGAATTGGCATAAATTAGGGGTTTTTTTTTAGGTGGAACGGAGCGTCTGGTGCTACTGCAATGCATACGCTTTGATTTGAGGCCTAAAGTCGTAAATTGGCTTCTCACACCGCAGCCTCTTATCGGATCTCTCCGTTCCACCTTAAATGGTGCGGCGGTTCCATGCCGGAGCCTCTGAATGCCTCTGGCGCCAGAATGGAACTGCCGCACCATTTAAGGTGGAACGGAGAGATCCGATAAGAGGCTGGCGACCGAGAAGCAAACGTTAGCTTCGCCTATGCGGTGATGTCCAGGGTAGGGAGCATGCATGGGCATCTGTGTAGGAAACATGGACCAGCACCGAACTCAGTTTCCCCTCAGAAACACTCATGTCGCCGTCCCCGGGCTCAGAGCCGAGCGCTTACCTCGTGTAGCATGCTCTCCGCGCTGCAGCTCCTAAATGCAGCTCATCAGGCGCAGCATCCAAACCCAGCCTGCCTCCTCCGGTCCGGATCGGCGCTGGTCGCAGTGCCCTCTCCCTCTGCACGGCGGCTCGCTGGGGGAGCTGTGATGTCACGGCGGGCTGAAGCTCTGAGGCTACACCTGACTGTACCTCCCGTCTATTATTCATACAGGGCTGAGTGACAGCCCGGAGACCTCCCAGACCAGCAGCAGAACACCACCTGAACTGCTGGAGGAGGTGTGAACTGGTTTCACTGGAACTATTATTATTATTATTACTATTATTATTATTACTATTATTATTATTATTATTACTATTATTATTATTATTATTATTACTATTATTATTACTATTATTATTATTATTATTACTATTATTATTACTATTATTATTATTATTATTATTACTATTATTATTATTATTATTATTACTATTATTATTACTATTATTATTATTACTATTATTATTATTATTATTATTACTATTATTATTACTATTATTATTATTATTATTACTATTATTATTATTATTACTATTACTATTATTATTATTATTACTATTATTATTACTATTATTATTATTACTATTATTATTATTATTACTACTATTATTATTACTATTATTACTATTATTATTATTATTATTACTATTATTGTTATTAATATTATTATTAGTAGTAGTAGTAGTATTACTATTATTAGTATTGTTATTATTATTTATTTGTATTTTAAAAACATCATTATTATCATTTTCGTTGCTTTTTTGTTGATGTTGTTTGATACACATTGATACATAACTAATAATAATAATAAACAGTTTACTTTTCACGGTTCTAGATAATCTTAAACGGAAAGGGTTCTACTGCTATTATGAGTTGAAGAACCCTTTTTTAACACATTCAATAAAACTTCATTTCAGTACTTTATAGAACCCTTTTTAGTCCAATATACACCCTAAACAAAAAAACATTCCACCAGTGTGCCAAGTTAAAGAACCCTATATAGAACCAGTTTTCACTACTGCATAGAACCTTTCTTCAATACTATACATAGAACCATTTTCAGTACTAGATAAACCCTTTTCAGAGCCTGTATCCAACCTCTTAGAAATGTATTTCTAAACTATTTTCAGTCTTATATAGAACCCTTTCAGTTCTACACAGAACCTACACTACTCTGGTTGTGGTTTGTTTGGATTGTTATTAATAATAATAATAATAATAGTGTGTGAGATTAGGGAGATTCTGATCACGCTTGTTCTGATCAGTCTGGATTTTCAGAAAATGATATCAAATGAATTGAATTGAATTTAGTTTAATTGAAGTGAAATTTGGGTTAGAGTGGGGCAGACATCAGGCTGGGGAGCACCTCTCACTGCACCATTTGAGCCCTAAAGAAGCTAACGTTATTAAAACACTGCCCCCCTGTGGTGAGCGTGTGTTACTGGCTGAGCGGCTCTGTTCAGGCTGCAGGAGGTGCTGAACCCTCCACAGCCAGCAGCTCCACAGATTCAGCACGTTCACACACAGACCTCCCAGCAGCTCCAGGGGGCGCTCAGCACAGGCCCAGCTGATGACCCTGTATCTGACCCGACTGTGAAGGCGTAACTGGTGCACCAGTTGTTCCTGAATTATTCCCAGTGGTGAGGGGGGGGGGCTGCACTATAAATCCAGGAGCCCGGCCCAAATCCGCAAATCTCTGAGCGACAGGCCGAGCCCGAGGTTCCTCTCACAATGGATGACATCTATAAAGCAGCGGTAAGAACCCTGGCTCCTCAGTAGATGTTCTTTGACGTGTGGTGGGTGCTGTGCGGTTCTGCTGTGAGAAACCTGCAGAACGTTTATTACTCTGTTTAATAAGAACATCACCTAATCTGCAAAGCGCCTCTTATAAAGGGTTCTGCAGAGGTCTTCAGTACAGAGGTTTAGAACCATGAGAAGCTCAGGTGGTTGTTTGCCTGGTTATAGGGTTCTCTGCATGGGTGGAAATGTATATGGTTCTTCTGTCATTACGAGTCGGTCCTGCCTATAGAGCCCGTGTGCACCCTGTTTTACACCCCGGTCATTTTCGGAGGGGCTGAAAGCGACTCTGTGAGGCTTTACAGTGGAAATGCTCCACCTTTACTGGGACTGTGCCTAAAACCCTTCATGCTCATCCGCAGGTGGAGCAGCTCACCGAGGAACAGAAAAGTGGTAAAGCTACACAAATCTCTTGCTCTAATAAGTGTGTGTGTGTGTGTGTGTGTGTGTGTGTGCTGAGCTTTAGGTTAGAAGGCTGGTCTGATGTTTTGTGGCTGCTCTCTCAGTTTTACTCTAAACATCAAAGGAAGGAGGGTTGACCGTCTCTAATTCAGTGCCTGCAGCGGTTCAACTGTAAAGGAAAGGGGGCGGTGGGTTAGACCGACGGCAGGTGGGGACTGAGCCTTTGTAACAATCAGTGTGTCCAAACTTTTGCACATTGATGTTGATACACTTTGATGATGTATAATATTTATTATTTTATGTTCTAAAATGACTGAATCAGGATTTCTTCTTCTTTATCTAGAGTTTTATCTAGAACGACCTAAACAAGTTCAAGCACATTGCCGTTAGCTTAGCGCTAACATACCACTAGAATCCCATAGGGGGGCTAGCAGAACTTAGCACTTAGCAGTTTTGATATTCATAGCCTGAACTGAAGGCTAATACTCAGGGTTCTAATAGTCAGGGTTCTAATAGTCGGGGTTCTAATACTCAGGATTCTAATAGTCAGGGTTCTAATAGTCGGGGTTCTAATACTCAGGATTCTAATACTCAGGATTCTAATAGTCAGGATTCTAATAGTCGGGGTTCTAATAGTCGGGGTTCTAATACTCAGGATTCTAATAGTCAGGGTTCTAATAGTCAGGGTTCTAATACTCAGGATTCTAATAGTCAGGGTTCTAATAGTCGGGGTTCTAATAGTCAGGATTCTAATAGTCAGGGTTCTAATAGTCAGGGTTCTAATAGTCAGGATTCTAATAGTCAGAGTTCTAATAGTCGGGGTTCTAATAGTCAGGATTCTAATAGTCTGGGTTCTAATAGTTAGGATTCTAATAGTCTGGGTTCTAATAGTTAGGATTCTAATAGTCAGAGTTCTAATAGTCAGGGTTCTGATAGTCAGGGTTCTAATAGTCAGGGTTCTAATAGTCGGGGTTCTAATAGTCGGGGTTCTAATAGTCAGGGTTCTAATAGTCGGGGTTCTAATAGTCAGGGTTCTAATAGTCGGGGTTCTAATAGTCAGGGTTCTAATACTCAGGATTCTAATAGTCAGGGTTCTAATAGTCAGGGTTCTAATACTCAGGATTCTAATAGTCAGGGTTCTAATAGTCGGGGTTCTAATAGTCGGGGTTCTAATAGTCGGGGTTCTAATACTCGGGATTCTAATAGTCAGGGTTCTAATAGTCTGGGTTCTAATAGTTAGGATTCTAATAGTCAGGGTTCTAATAGTCGGGGTTCTAATAGTCAGGATTCTAATAGTCAGGGTTCTAATAGTCGGGGTTCTAATAGTCAGGATTCTAATAGTCTGGGTTCTAATAGTTAGGATTCTAATAGTCAGAGTTCTAATAGTCAGGGTTCTGATAGTCAGGGTTCTAATAGTCTGGGTTCTAATAGTCAGGATTCTAATAGTCAGGGTTCTAATAGTCGGGGTTCTAATAGTCAGGGTTTTAATAGTCGGGGTTCTGATAGTCAGGGTTCTAATAGTCGGGGTTCTAATAGTCAGGGTTCTAATAGTCAGGGTTCTAATAGTCGGGTTTCTAATAGTCAGGGTTCTAATAGTCAGGGTTCTAATAGTCTGGGTTCTAATAGTCAGGGTTCTAATAGTCGGGGTTCTAATAGTCAGGGTTCTAATAGTTAGGGTTCTAATAGTCGGGGTTCTAATAGTCGGGTTCAGCTCTGCAGATCGTATCCTGCTGTGTGATACGAGGAGCTCTTGATAAGTTCAGATCTAGTCATCCCTCCTGACCCGGGTTCGACCTTATGAACTGCAGCATGTGACGCTGTCCGTCAGTCATCGCTGAACACGACCGCAGGGAGGAGATTAACCCCAGCAATTAACATACGAGTGTTTTACACCAGCCTGAACGTCTGTGTGGAGTCACCTCTCACTGGTGCAGAAATAAAAACTAGTCAATAAATGGATTGATTAACTGATTAACTGATTAAATGACTGATTGATTGATTGATTGGTTTTTGGATTATAAACTGTATACAGTATGAAGACCAGTTGTAATCCATGGCCAGCAGAGACACAACAAGATAATATAAAAATAGAATATATACACAGGATCAAAGGAGACGGAGATGTAGAAGGGTACACTGAAGGCTTTGTTGTGTGCAGAGTTTAAGGCTGCGTTCGAGGTGTTTGTGCAGGACGCTGAGGACGGCTGCATCAGCACTAAGGAGCTCGGCAAAGTGATGAGGATGCTGGGCCAGAACCCGACTCCAGAAGAGCTGCAGGAGATGATTGATGAAGTGGATGAAGATGGTAAATACTGGTGTCTAGTCTAGTGAAGTTGTACTGGTATAACCTTCATTAGAAAAAGCACTGACCAATAGAACAGGATGCCTGGGAGCAGCCATGATCACATGACCCTAAGGTCACCGGGCCCAATACTCAGCGTGGGCTAGAGGGGTATAAAGCCCCCCAGCATTGAGCTGTGGAACAGTGGAGGAACTGTGTTCTCTGGAATGATGGTGGAGGAGCTCCATCCAGTACTTTTGGGATGAGCAGGAGGGGCAGAACTAATCATCTAACATCTAACAACTGGATCTCATGGATGCTCTCACTCTTGTGAGACTGAATCCAATCAAACTCTCCTCACAGCAATGTTCCAACATTCAGTAAGAAGCTTCCCAGAAAAGGCTGTTACTGCAGTAAAGGGAGATAATCACCCTTAATTGTAGGAATAACACTGGAACATCAGGTGTCCACATACTTTTGGACATATAATTAACTGTATAGTCATAGTTTTTAATTATTTTTTTAAATAAGTATTTTAGTATTACATTGCTCTATCACATTCTGACTCCACAGGCAGCGGCACCGTGGATTTTGACGAGTTCTTGGTGATGATGGTGAGATGTATGAAGGACGACAGTAAAGCCAAGTCTGAGGAGGAGCTCGCTGACCTCTTCAGAATGTTCGACAAGTGAGTTCAGAGTAATACTGAGCTCCACTGTAGAGAAACTGACCCACTCTGACCTCTCTACAGAGGAGGTGAATGGAAGCAGGCGTCGGTCGCCATGACTACAACACAGATACACCCCATAATTTATCTCCTATCCAAACCCAGCAGTGCAGCTACACGAGTCTTCTGAGTTTTATATGGAGTGATGATGATGATGATGATGATGAAGGTAAAATAGTGAATAGAGAATCTGAACTAATGCAGTTTTCTTTAGGGACTACTTTCTGTAGCCGCACTACACCCTGCAGCATGTATCCCTCCACCGTTTTAATGATCTGGTTCTAAAAGCAGGTTCTAGAGCCGAACTCTTCTCAGAACTCTGGTAGAACAGTGTCTCAGGCATCAGGCAGCGTCTTCATCACCATTAGGTGAAGAACTTTCTGTGAGGAGCTTTTATTATGGAGGAGGTTATCTAGAACCTCCACTGTAGAACAGCTATGACTGGGGAGGTTATCTAGAACCTCCACTATAGAACAGCTCTGACTGGGGGGAGCGTATCTAGAACCTCCACTGTAGAACTCCAGCTCTGACTGGGGGAGCTTATCTAGAACCGAGCATTTCAAACCAAACCCCCCCAAACCTCCACTGTAGAACAGCAGCTCTCTTGTCCTCCACTCAGGAACAGAGACGGGTACATCGACATGGAAGAGCTTCGGGCCATGCTGGCGTCCACAGGAGAGGCCGTTAGCGAGGACGATGTTGAAGAACTGATGAAAGATGGAGACAAGAACAACGACGGAAAGATAGATTACGATGGTATGTTTATGTTTACGTTTGGAACATTTATGACCACAGTGACTAAAGGTGCCCAGACTTTTGCATGCATCACTGTAGACAAATGATATCAAATATCAAATGATATAAGTAGTTATCGACTTATTTAGGTCTACCTTGTAATTCACTCACTCACGTTGAGCAGGCTGAAGACTGTCCAGAAGAGGGTGCTGTTAGCACTCAAAGTGGTGCTTCGCATCAGTGACACTGTGGGCCCTATTTTAGCGATCTTTCGGCGAGCCATCATCCGAGCACCGCCGGTGTATCGCTATCGTAACAACGGGAAAAGTTCGCTCTGCGACGCTCAAAATTTGCAAAAGTCGTGTACTGAGTCTCTTAAATAATTACGGGTGTGTTTTTGTGGGCGTAACGTGCAGTAATAAACCAATCAGCGCGTCGCTCGCCGTTCCCTTTAAGAGCCAGGTGCGGTTTGTCTGACTTTGGCGGACTGATATTTCAGTGGTGTAAAGCGTGAGGGGGTGTACGAGAGCAGGGCTGCACCCGCCTGTGTTGACAATTCACTGCCAAGATAGCAATGACCGTCTGACCGTTGACGTCTGTCTAGGCTGTTTTCGGTCAGGGGAGCTCCTGTGTTTTCTGTTGCCGAGATCCACAGCAATACTGCAGAGATACTGCACCTCATTTCGAGACCACCGCGCCCATCGGTGTGGGTATATTTGCAAGCAGTGTTGCTGTTTGAATGTGAAAATAGGCGTGAGAATAGATGCAATGACTTGCTAATGATGTCTAATTGGACTTCTTGCTATTTCAGAGTTCCTGGAGTTCATGAAGGGAGTGGAGTGAAGTGCAGGACGGCCAGAAATGAAATATACGACGTGTTGAGACGTGTTATAGTGTGACGTTTTGTATGACACTGAATAAAAGCTTTCAAAATGTTCTTTAAATGCAATGTTTGGTCATTTAGTCTCAATGCGGCTTTTGGAATTTTCCATTCCACCTTAAATGGTGCAGCTGTTACATTCTGGCGCCATTTAAGGTGGAATGGAAAATTCTAATAACTCAGTTTTGGGCCTTATAGTTCCACTGGACCACCGTGATTCTGGAAACCACCTTCACAGCATCACTCAGTAAAGCTCGCTGGAGACCAGTTGAACTCTGTGAGCCTCCTCCTCGCCGTTGGGATTAGCACAGTTGTCCAGCTATTTGCAGACCAAGTGAAGACAGGACTGGATCTAACTGCAGCGAAGCGTCCCTGCTCAAGTTCACTGCTCCTCTAGAAGGTCACAACAGGGTCAACGCATTGTGTAAACATCAGATCATAACGTCAGATCACAAGAGATGCTAAGCTAATGATGCCAACAGACACTGGACCTCGACTGTCAGGATTTATCAAAAAGCCTGAGAAGCTGGAACTACTTTCTGGTCCTCATAACGTCCCGCTCTGACTGTACCCTCAGAGCGGAGTGCAGTGGACGGAGTGAGGTGAAGGTGGTTCCTGTTCCTCCAGCGTTCGTCAGCTCTGCAGATTTATAGACTAAAGCTCTTGGGTTTATAGACTATAGGAAAGTCCCACCGTCTCCTAAACCACATTCGTCTACCAGCTAATGAAGATCTGGAGGAGCTCTGAAAGACGGGTGTTTAGGTGGAAACATAGGATTTCAAAAAAGCCAGAACTTTTAAACTGTCCTAAACTAATATTTTACATTTTAGCATTTTTATATTAGTTATTTAAAACTTCTCTGAGGGCGAAGCGTCTGCTACAACTTTTAACTACTAAAAATTAATGACTGTCTGAAAAGCAAGCGATGGAAGCACACAGTAAACTTCCAGGACTGGGCTTCAGTCCTGAACTCCTACAATAAGAGGTTTTGTTTTGGGGACAGAGGCCCCAGAGGCCCCGTTCACCTGCTTACACCCAGAGACCAGTATCTGAACTGTCTCCTGATCAGATTTCAGCACCAGTGTTTACACTGGGTACTCTAATGCACCTATAGTCACTCTGATTGAAATTCGCTCGCTGTGCAGCCTCTCTGCGACTGTTTTGGTAGTCTGGTCTCGGAGAGGGAGGTGATTACACTGCTATGACGTGGCTGAACCGTACCTTACTTGCACCGGAGGCTAAAGCAGTACTAGCTCACAGATTCATTTAAACATTTTCACTGAATGCTGCGCCATCAATATGACTGATAAAACTGTGCTTCTATTGATTAAAAGATTTCCTGACTGTTCCAAAGGTAAGAGCTGTACGCAGGTTAGAAGTGCATGCTTAGAGTGAATGAAATGAGAAAACGAGATTCTAATTAACAAAGCATGGCTTTATTGTGGATGGTATAAAGTCCTTCTGCAGTCTCTGTACACCGTCAACTCTCCAACACTTCTTATTTGGGTGCCTCCTTCTTTGCAATGGTCTTCAACCCCTTTTTGTTGTGTTTCTTGGCAAAGCGCATGTTCCTCAGGAACTTGGGATCAACCTGTTGAGAAAAAGAAACCCACGAGTCAGAATTTAATACAATTAGACTGAAGGCAAATTAACCCTCATGTTCGCCTGCATTCCCTTACTACACCAGTTCCTGACCATCAGAGCAACACAGACAGGTTAACTTATTGACTTTTCTACACTACAGCTTAACTTCAGCTCCCAGAACTCCCCCCGCTGAAGGTCAAATCTACTGAATACTCAAACTGGCTTATTTACGGCAGTCATGATTAATCACAGCAGCCTCAGTCTCCACAGTACGGACTAGTAATCACACGCAACACCAATGACCATTTGATATCATGGCAACCAGCCACCAACACCTAACCAGCCAGGGCTGCTCAGAATGGCATAAACGTCAGGACTCCTCCAGAAGCACAGACGACATCCACAGCATGTTCAGAAACACAGCGCCGGGACGCCCTTTACAAATAACCTACCAATCACCCAGAATGCCACAGAAACAACCCGGCCACACCCCCTCACCAGGCGGGTCATGTGATCATCACTGTACTAAATAAATATGACGCTTTCCTGAGGATCCCGAGGACATCGTTACTGACCAACTGCGGGTTTCAGAGCCAGAGAGGGTAAAACCAACAGTGTGGGTTAAAGTGGGTCAGTGCTGGTGTGTTGGGTTTCCTCTAAACCCAAAACTGTTATACCATTCCACACACACACACACACACACACACACACACACACACACACACACACACACACAGGATTGTGGGGGGGCACGCAGCACAGCTCAGCTCTTACAGAGAGACTACAGTCACGCTAAATGGACACTCAGACGTGATCATCTCTCATCTACAGGTTCTGAAGGAGACGTCGGGGAAGCGATGCTCAATTTACCACATTTACAGGATCAGAGATGGAAAACCCCTTAAACACCCTTTTAACTTCATCTAACGCCCTCTTGTCTCACTGCTTCCAGCAGCTCAGCGTCGAAGCTCGAGGGTTTCTGGTATTTGGGTCCACCAACACCAGCTCCAGATGTTCTGAGAACTGATCACGTCTGTTACACATCTCTCAGCTTCTTCAGCTCTTGTTACCTTTACTACTTTTTTAATTGATCCCCTGTCCTCTTTATTGTTGTGTAATTTTCCTTTAGTTTAATACTGTAAATAATCTGCTGTTACTCGTCATGCGTGTTGCTCTCACTCAGACAGATTCCTTGTATGTGTAAAACACTTGGTGAAATAAAGAGATTCTGATTCAGTGGAGAAACTCTGGATGTGCTGAACAGCGTGACTGCAGACGGGAGGTCAACAGAAGCAGCCAATCCTACACTACCGGACGCCAACCGAGGTTTACTACATGGTACATGAGGGCCGTAGAGCGGTCAGGTGAAGCAGCCGACAGGTAGAGTATCAGTGAAGGGACGCAGGTGAGCGAGGGCAGGGCCGAGCAGGTGAACTCACCCCCTTCAGAGACTCGTAGCGGTGGGTCCGGGGCTTCTTGATGCCATTTCTGTGCCACTTACGGGCTGCAGGGATAAACACAACAGGGGACAACGTATAAATACATCAATCCCGATCACTCCACACACACACACACACTCACTCACTCACTCTCTCTTACACACACACACTCTCACACACACACACACTCACTCACTCTCTCACACACACACACACACACTCTCACACACACACACACACTCTCACACACACACACACACTCTCTCACACACACACACACACACTCACTCACTCTCTCACACACACACACACACACACACACACACACACACACACACACTCACTCACTCACTCACACACTCACACACTCCTGAATCTGCAGGGCAGGAATACTCACACTGGTTGTGGGTGGTGTGGTTCTTAGACTTTGCCATTTCTACTGAAGCTGTCTGTGAATAAGAGAGGAGATCAGAGGAGATCAGAGATCAGATGCTGCACTGTTTAAACTGGACCGGAACCTCAGCCTGACCCAACAGTAACCCACTACAGCCCTGACTCTCTCACTGATGTTACAGCCCTTCAGATCAGACATTAATCAGTTAATCGAGGAATTAATGGGTTTCTGGAGCTGTGCTCTGCGCAGCGGCTCTGGACGGGCTGCAGTCCGGACCGCAGGGCTGAAGAGGACAGTCTAAAACACACTTTAACCCCTAAAACCCGCTTCAATTCCCCACTGCTCGAGCGCGACCCGCCCTATTAAACATTTCAGAAGAAGAAAATCGGGCTGAAGTTAAACTCAGACGGAGGATTAAAGCAGATTTCACAGAAAAGAAGAGGCGGATTTTCTACCTGCTACCCGAACAGCACGACAACAGGAAGAGAGAGAGCGCAGAGGATTGTGGGAAATAAAAGTCCTCCGGGGAGAAGCCGCGCGGAAGGAGAAAATGGCGCCTCAGAAACCCCCCAAACCCCTAAACCCCCCCCAAACCCCCCTAACCCCCCCCCAAACTCCCCTAAACCCCCCCCAAACTCCCCCCAAACTACTGTATTTATTTATTTCTATTTTACTAAATTTATTTCGTTTGTTTTTATTTTTTATTTTATTTGAATTGTGTATTTATTTATTTCTATTTTACTAAATTTATTTCGTTTGTTTTTATTTTTTATTTTATTTGAATTGTGTATTTATTTATTTCTATTTTACTAAATTTATTTCGTTTGTTTTTATTTTTCTGATTGTAGTAATTATGTAATAGTATAACGTGAATGTGCTTATTACTGCTGTATTGTCTTTGGGGTGTGTGTGGGGTGTGTGTGGGGTGTGCTGATGTAGGGTCTGTCTGGGGCGGGGGGGTTGGGGGGGTAAAGGCACACACACACACACACACACACACACACACACACACACACACACACACACACACACACACACACACACGCTGGCAGTGGTTGTTCTGCCCGAGTCCAGCAGAGGTCGCTGTTACTCCGCTTGTGCCTCAGTTCCGAGCTGTGAAGGTTTCAGTGCTTCATTCAGTGAACCCGTGTGGATGGTTCCTTATGTACAAATGGTTCCACACAACAACAGAAAGAGTTGCGGTACTCCTATCCAGTTCTGTGAATGCAGAACCCTTCTTGTGTAGACTGATAGGAACCAAATGAGTCATCATCTCCATCTTTCAGAACTGAAGGTGGTGCAGATGAGGTTCCGTCCTGTTCTCCTTGTGTTTAATGAAGTGTGTAATTAACACAGCATCCTAACGAGCGACCCGAGAGGTGTAGTGGAATGAATCTAATGGATGAGACTCCGCCCCTTCCGGGTTTACCATGTGATGTTCAGCAGCTCAGAGCACGACCTGCCCCCCACCCCCTGTCTCCAGCTCTCCCTCATCCATTACACCTCCATCCAGTGCCCTCGTGCTCTCTCCTCCTCTGCTCTGAACCGTGGCTGAGCTGAACTGAAGGCCGAGGCCTCGCGTTCCCTCCGTGTCCTATATTTAGATCTCCTGCAGCACGGCGGCAGCCCCGGCTCTTCCCAGCGGCGTTTAGGGGATTCAGGACGGTCTCAATTTAGATCCTCGGACCACCCCACCGAGCACAGTGTCAGAATCATGATTCTCACAGATTCAGCGCTGTTACGCCTCACACACGCAAACACACACCCCACACACCCCACACACCGCCGACCCGCCTGGCTATTCGGTTCCTTCAGCTTTGACTGATGGAGAACCTTTGAAGGCCGCAAAACGTGATATCTTCTAATCATCTAATAATCCCACATTTCATAAGAATTTATAAAGTATTCCTTAATTTAACTGAGAACCTTTAGAACCCTGAAGATGCAGCAGTTTCAGTTTTCAGTAATGTCAGGGGTTCTGCTAAACATCAGGTTCTCCTGATCTGTTCACGTATAAATGAGCAGATCCAGTTCTGATCCTTTGTTTTTGCCACTGTGTAAGAGCTCCAGCCTGCAGCAACCAGGTGATTTAGTAAATGAGATATGTATTTGTCAGTTATGTAAGTTTCCATCGAGGTTCTAAACCAATTAAAGGTTCTCTTTAGAACCACATGTTCCTTCTCTATGCCTAAACCAGCGCTGAACAGCAGCTCCAACCCAAAGGAGAAGAGGCCCTGCTGGTGCTGCTTAATGTCACTGCTAACGTAACAAGTGCTGATTGGCTGAAATTCTGAACTACTGAGTGCTGATTGGGTGGTATCCAGGTTACTGAGTGCCGATTGGCTGCCATCCTGACCACTCAGTGCTGGTTCTGTACCTCTCAGTCTGAGTGGAGACGTTCAGCAGAGGAGCGAGTTCAGCTGATCTTCAGAGCCTCAGAGCTCCAGCCTCTCTCTCTTACGTAATCACTGCCTTGGGGTGTAAAGCCAAGCATCACATGGTCTATATGGCTGAGCTGCACACACACACACACAGACACACACACACACACACACACACACACACACACACACACATACCCTCATGCTTTCATCTTCCAGATCTTCCAGATCCTCTACACAGCAGAAGCTCTTCAGATGTAACCTGTGTAAGTCTGATGTTATGAGCAGATGTCTGGGAGGATTCTGGAGTTCGAGGCGTGTTTAGATGAAAGGTGCACTCCGTTCTCCGAGGTCAGCCGAGTGCTTTGTTTTTTAGATACACTATATGTCCAAATGTTTGTGGACACCCCTTCTAATGAATGCATTCAGCTGCTTTCAATTGTTAAATGGCTGACATAGACGTGCAAATGCAGACACACACAGAGAGACAGAAGTACTGCCAATAGAATAGGACTCTCTGGAGCAGATCAACATCATGACCCTATTGGCTCCATGCTGCCTAACGCCAGGCGTGGACTAGAGGGGCATAAAGCCCCCCAGCATTAAGTTGGGGATGATGAGGTGGGGTGGTAATCATCATCTAACATCCTGACCTCACTAACGCTCTTGTCTCTGAATGTTGGACAGTAGAGACAGTTACTCCAACAGAAGCAGGAGAAACTCTTTTAATACCCTTGATTTCAGAAGAAACAGTGTCCCAACACTTTTGTCCATGTAGTGTATTAGGCCTGCCATGGTAAATCCAGTACCTAACCAGACTTATATGTCTACAGCTGTCAAGCATGAGGACGGATGGATCATGTTTGGGGCCTGTGCTGCAGTCAGTGGCCTGGGGAACATGGATTCAACGAAACAGCAGGAAATTCAGCCTCTGTAAAAAATCTGAAGATGATGCGAGGAAGGCTTCTACAGCAGCCGAGTCTGCACGTCCCCACAATACAGCCACAGTCAGTGGTTCTGCAGCTCCTCCTGCTTTGAGTCAGTCGTCTCAGTGTAATCACGAGGCCGATATGGACGGCCCGCTGTCTCTCAGGCATATTAACACCATCCGTCTGCAAACACACGCCCATAACAATCTTTCAGTGCCTCCTTAAACTAATAACGGAAATAAAAGCCTTGCCCGGAGTTTCAGCCGTCGACTGATGCATTCTGCACACAGCTTCAGCATCAGGTGGTCAGAAGTGGTCCAGTCGTCTTCTCTCACTGATGATGACAGAGCATTATTACAGTGCAATTCTGCAAATAATATACAATAGCGGGTTGGCTGTCGCGCTGTGGGCAGTGTTTACTCTTCAGAGCTAAAAATAGAAGCTCATCAGGTGTGCAAACTGCTTTATGAGGCTTTCAGTGTGATTTAAAAAGGGCAGAGCAGCCCCCCGACTGAGGCTCTGCTTTTACCAGGACATGCAGCATGCAGGGTGTCCAGGCCTGCGCAGCCGTATGCAGTTTTAACCCCATCCACTCATGCAGATCTGGAAGTACGAGTGTGCGAACGGTCATTAAAGACGCTCGCGGTCTTTAAATGCAGACTGAAGACCCTCCTCCTGAGTGTAGTGTGTGTGAAGCACTGTGGTCTCCATATGGGCCTTTGTATTTAGTGAAGCTCCTCTGTAGGTCACTCTGGATGGAAAGTAAAAATCCGGCCCAGGGTTTTGTTGCTGCAGCTTAGCTGGCTTTGTGCATGAGGTACGACACAGAATAGCCAATCAGATGAGAGCTCATTTACATATTTTAGTTGTAAAGGTACAGGAAGAAGAAATAAACAAACTAAAAGAGGTTGTGTGGAAAAATCTGGTCCAGGATTTTGTTCCAGCTGCCAGGGCAGCTCTGCTGCAGTATAGCTGCCCTGGCAGCTGGAACAAAGTCCTGGACCGGATTTTTCCATTCTGCCCCTGAATTTTCCATCTCTAACTATAATTCCCTTCTGTTTTTGGGACTCAAACCTCTACAAATCACAAGCAAACTTATTGGTCCTTCCAGTGTTGGGTCCAACTCTCCTGCTTGGCTGTACTGCTGGTACAAACGTGGGCCAAACTGAAATAATATGGATTCAATTTGGCCTTGCATGCAATATTCCAAGTGCTAAAACATATTAAGCTCTCAAATTTGACAAATGCATTCATAAGGACTGCGGCCGGCGCTCAGGACGATGCTGGGAATCGTCTCCATTTCTCCATGGTGTGCTGAAATTGCACTTCAAAAGACCCTTTGCTCCCGAGACGCCGCGGCAGCTGCCAGCTCATGTATATTTGATTGGAGCCAGAGGTCTGTTAACTCTTCTGCTGCAGCTTAGGTTTGTGGCCGAGGCTCGTCGCCTCAGGAAGCAGTACAGATGGCGCGTCCGCTCCAGACTGGTGACTTTTTAAAGGTTAAAAACTAAAGTGGAGGGAAATAAAAGCATATCATTACTGTGTGGAATCTCCCACATTCAGTCGAACCCAGGCAGAGATGCTGGGGGGACATTACGAGCACGCGTCCTCGGTTTTGGGCTGAGGAACGCCCCCGCTGCTCCGATCTCGGCACATGTGGCCCGTGTTATGAGACTGTTTACTCTGTGTATTGTGTCATATTACAATAAGTCCCCTGAGTAGCGGGACTAAGCCGTGTTCTGAAGGATGAGAGAGTGGCGAGGGGGAGAGGGGCATTTGGAAGTCATTAAAAGCCAGGCTTCTGTAATCAGGGCCTGGAGCCCTTCGCTTTCTTCTTTAATCAAAGCCTTGTAAAAGCAGCGCCCCACATACCCACACTGCCATGCCCTGTTTTAGACCTTTGCCTGCTGTGGCTGCCTGCGTGCCAGGCTCAGAGGGGATCTGTTGCCACCAACATAAACACACACACACACACACACACACACACACACACTTATCACTCCCTTAAAGCTCAGTCAGAGTCTGGTTTGGGGGTCCGGTGTGAATCTGAGCTCCACTGTAGAGAAACTGACCCACTCTGATCTCTCTACTGTGGAGGTGAATGGAAGCAGGCGTCTGGTTTCTGAGTTTTATATGGAATGATGATGATGATGATGATGATGATGAAGATGATGAAGGTAAAATAGTGAATAGAGAATCTCAATTAATGCAGTTTTCTTTAGGGACTACTTTCTGTAGCCGCACTACACCCTGCAGCATGTATCCCTCCACCATTTTAATGACATTTTATTGGCTCATATCATCAAAACCCTTTTTTCTTCACCAATTCTTTGGTGATGTCACCAAAATATACCAGCCTATTCAGCCAACAGTAATAATTAGGCCAGATTGCCTAATTAATGAGGCTCAACAAAGGCTGTCCAATCAGAAGAAAGCTGGGCTTAAAGGCACAGTTACAACAACAGCCCTGTTTCCCATTAAAGCACTGACCAATTGAAAACGCTCTGGAGCAGCCGTGATCACATGACCCTAAGGTCGCAGTGCCCTGTGCACTAGTGAGGACTAGAGGGGTGTAAAGGCCCCGGTATTGACCTGTGGAACAGTGGAGCTGTGGGGTCAGGAGGTTGGAGAGGCAGGACTGATCATCCAACATCAGAACCTGACCTCACTGATGCTGGCCTCACTCTCCAGGGCTGAAAGCAATCACCTCCTCCTGGAGTAAAGGGCACAACACCCTGTCAACCCTTCAGTGTGAGGAGGACCGCTGGAGGAGGAGCAGGTGTACCAGTGATCCTATTCAGGCCGTCTCCTTCCTCTCTAATCCGGGGCGAGGGAGAGCCTGCTGTGGCTCCGTAAGAAGTGCTTGACATTCCCCATCCTCCATCCCAGAATATCTGGGCTTCCCACGCGGTGGAGGGCCGTGTCATGTGCTGCGCGCCAAGCGCTCGAGGATTGTTCAATGGCACTCTGTACTGCATGCTAATGCGCAGCCTCTCTCCAGCCCGGCCTGCTCCGCATTCAGCTCCCACGGCGCCACTCAGCCTCGGCTCCTCATTGGCCGGCCGCCGGCCCTGCAGTGCGGGGGCGGAGCCACGGGCCTACGAGAATGGAAAGCAGCAAGGAGGGGCTGGGGAAAGAGGGGGGTGTGGCCAGGGCTGGCTGCAAGGGAAGATGAATGAAGGCAGATGACTTGAATGAGCGCCAGCTGTCTCTGAGCATCAGGGACTGGCACTGCCAGGGCTGGGGATGGCGCGAGTGGGGCTCCGGCACGAGGTGTGTGACTCATTCGCTCACTTATACCCTCAAACACACACACACACACACACACACACATACACACACACACACACACACACACACACACACAGTATTATCCCTGAGGCAGTGCTGGGTACAGCCACAGATATACATCAAGAGACCTGGATAGCTGATGACATCACTCTACACACAGAGTAAAAGTAGTTCCGGCTGAATACTAAATACGCCACGCTAAATGTACTCAGTACAATATTCACAGTACAGTATGATCACAGAGTTTTTACGGAGAAGCCTGAGACACGGTTCTACCAGAGTTCTGAGAAGAGTTCGGCTCTAGAACCTGCTTTTAAAATCAGATCATTAAAATGGTGGAGGGATACATGCTGCAGGGTGTAGTGCAGCTACAGAAAGTAGTCCCTAAAGAAAACTGCATTAGTTAAGATTCTCCACTATTTTACCATCAACATGATTCTGGGTTTGGATAGGAGATAAATTATGGGCTGTATCTGTGTTGTTGTAGTCATGGCGACCGACGCCTGCTTCCATTCACCTCCACTGTAGAGAGATCAGAGTGGGTCAGTTTCTCTACAGTGAAGCTCAGATTCACACCGAACCCCCAAACCCGACTCTGACTGAACTCAGCTCTCTCTCTGAGTTGGGTGAAGTTCCCCTCTAAGTGAGGAAAGTGCCTCTTCTTGAATGACCTGGGAACAGAAGCTTTACTAGACGGATCTTTTAGTACTGAAAGTAGAGAGAGGAGGGAGGAGACGCTCCAACCTGTGAGATAATCAGCGTATGGGCTGAGGGATTAAGTTATATAAGGCACTGCTGGTGACTCATGCTGTCTGTCACACACACACACACACACACACACATATATATATATATCGTATATTAATCTAGCCATATTGAGCAATCACTCTCCCACTCGCTGGGACGGTCTGCTGCTGCTGCTGACCCACTTTTGGTTCTGACAGCTTTGCACTGCCTTCGACCTCATGCCCGAGCAGCACCTCTCTAACCCAGGGCCTTACAGTATGACGGTACAGTCATTAGAGGCGACTTGTGGAATCTGTGCACCTAGAGAGCACCCTGTGAGTACACCAGGAGGGGACAGACCACCAAATAATAAAACTTTACACTCAGGTTCTTATTCTGAGATTATTGTTTCTAATATAAAAACTGTAATCAATTACAAATAAATGCCATTCCAATACATACATGTGTGTATATATACACTATATGTCCAAATGTTTGTGGACATCCCTTCTACTGAATGCATTCAGCTACTTTAAGCTGCACCCATTGCTGACACAGATGTACAAATGCACACACACAGCTTGTCTACTCCCTGTAGAGAAGAAGTACTGCCAATAGAATAGGACTCTCTGGAGCAGATCAACATCATGACCCTATTGGCTCCATGCTGCCTAATAATGCCAGGCGTGGGTCATGAGGGGTATAAAGCCCCCCAGCATTGAGGAGCTGTGGAGCAGTGGAGGAACTGTGTTCTCTGGAATGATGGTGGTGGAGCTCCATCCAGAATGCTCCTCCAAAATCTAGTAGAAAGTCTTCTTCTCTGGACAGTAGAAAATATCTGTAAAATATCTTTCTTGATCTGCTGAGTCTGGACGTCTTGAGCTGACCGGTCTGCAGTAGGAACCCTGTCTGGGACAGTCTGTTTAAGGGTCTTTTGTAATCCAGACTAATTTAATTAATTAGATGACCCCTTTAAAGGGAGCTGCTGCTCATGACAAGAAACATCCCTATAAACTTCACGTCTCACAGCGAGAGCAGTGCTTCCATCTCCCGTCTGACAGTTCATTCATCTCCTGACGGCTGTTAGATAACAGAGAGAGGGAGCCAATGGCCTGAGCTCGTACTGGTTTGTTCTCAGCCCTGATTGGCTGCTCTGGGAATGGATACTGCATTGGGAACTGCGTGGGTGTGAAAGGTGAAAAAGGAGATAATACTGGATAATAAAAGCCCTCAGAGCGTAGCATGAAGGAACACGGTTTGAGAGTCAGGAGATCCTCTCTAGCTTCAGTGCAGGTCGTAACCTGTGAGTGTCAGAAACGGTAGAGCGCTGACGCCCTTTCCTAAACGCAGTAACGAGTCGAGCGAGGGCTGTCCGACAAGGCCAGGCTGAACTGAATATGCTGAAGAATTCATTCCACAGTGAACCACGTCTTCAGTTCAGCACTGAAGCGAGAACAACATCATCCCACGGAGCAGAGCTCGGCGAAGGGGGCAGGGGACGGGTCTCGCCTGTGGCTGAATTCTAGATACGCTGACCATCGCTAAGAATAGCTACACAGTGCTCAAAAGAATGGGTTTGGGTAGTTCAGCTGCCAACAATGGCATCTCAGCAAGTAGAATGATCCTAAATCTATTACTCATTACTCAATATTACTCCTTTTAAGAGGAAAAGCCTGAACAGTGGCTGTAACTGTATGTATATATATATATACAGGGTCTCCACACCTTATTGTACTGGTTGCAGTGGCGGTTCTGTCGGCACATCTCTACATATGCTCCTATTTACAGAAATCCATGTCTCCATCACCAGTCTGATGATGATTTGCCCTATTTACAGTGAGCATTGTTGTGATGTTTGATGGCATATGACCAGTAAACACTTTGTAAACAAACAGAAGTCAGTCTACAGTCTCTAGACTCACAGCCAGAGACGGCCACCCAAGAAACCAGATGTTGGTTCAGAGGTTCAGAGAAAACCCCGTGGGCCATCAGCCGTGACCTGTGAGCCTCTCTGAACATCTTTATACCAGGAAATGAGCTTAAAATAATGAAGAGAGGATCTTCAGGGTTTTCCCACATTAACAACACAACAGTAAAACTGAACTCAGGGTAATTACCTACAACTCACCTGGAAAACTCGATAAACAACGCAGAAGAGAGGACGAGAAAGGATGTGGTATTTGGTCAGGCTGGAGATTTACTCAAAAATGAAAGTGGAAGTTCTGGAGGCCTTACGTTCTCAGAACTCTCAGATTAGATCATTAATAAACTTTCATAACATCTCAGAGAAGCATCTGCTGCAGTCCAGCCAACACAGTTACACAGTCGAGAGATGGACAGTAGTTCTCATTATATTATTGCTTATTGTCTAGTAAACGTATAGCAACCATCTGGTACACCATAACAACCACCTAGCAAAACATTGCTGTAGGACAATGTAGAAAACGGCTCTTTAAGAAGTCAGGCTGTCATTTGCAGGACTGTGAGCAGAATGCAGAACTTATTTAAGGTGGGACAGAAAATTGAAACAAAAGGCCAGCGTTAGCGCCTTAACATCTCCAGTCTCACACATCGTCCACCCCATTGGTCCAAACAAGCAGCAGCGGTATTATAACACCCCTCAGCATTCAACACCATGATTAGTGCCCGCAAAACACAACACCTACCCACGCGCCGAGCATCTCACTGCTGTTGGAAGAACTAAGGAAGGAAGGAAGGTGGGCTAGCAGTCTAGCGGATGGGTAGAGGAAGAAGGGGGGATGTCTGGTGACTGGAGCTGTCAGGAGGAAGGATGACTCAGAGGTGTGTTCATGACAGCAGCTACAGATTACAGGGTTTAGGCCTCCACTTCCCTTCCCACAACCGCCGTCGCCCACGTAGGGCGTGTGGGCCTGACAGCTCTAAAAACAGAGCCCAGATTTCCTCTCTGAAACGCTTCAGCCTGGGATTTCAAGAGAAGACGGTGAAGCCGGCTCATGCAGGTCTAACAGCACAGTCGTGATCCCTGGCTGTGATCTCAGTACCTTGGCCTGGGCGACTCGTCAGGTCGGGTACGGAAGAAGGAGCTTCATCTGATTTTATCGTCGCAAATCAAGGTCACTTCATTTCACGCCTTTAAAGCAGCAGTTTATTAAAAAGGAGACCGGATTCAATATACCAGCTTCTACATGCTGAGGATCTGATGTGTGCCTCCTTACTTTACAATGGGACAGACTAGGCTAACCGCTGACAGTGGTGGTGAATGAAATCAGGCATCGGCCTCCAGCACTACAACATAAACCCTAACATAGCCTAGAGAGTTTAATCTCCTATCCAAACCCACCAGTGCAGCTACACGAGTCTTCTGAGTTTTATATGGAATGATGATGATGATGATGATGATGAGGGTAAAATAGTGGAGAATCTCCACTAATCCAGTTCTCTTTAATCCAGTTCTTACTTTCTGTAGCTGCACTACACCCTGCAGCATGTATCCCTCCACCATTTTAATAATATGATTCTAAAAGCAGGTTCTAGAGCCGAACTCTTCTCAGAACTCTGGTAGAACCGTGTCTCAGGCATCAGGCAGCGTCTTCATCACCATTAGGTGAAGAACTTTCTGTGAGGAGCTTTTATTAGAGCTTCAGACGTCTGCTTCCCTTCACCTCCACTGTAGAACCACAGCTCTGACTGGGGGAGATTATCTAGAACCTCCACTGTAGAACTCCAGCTCTGACTGGGGGAGATTATCTAGAACCGAGCGCTTCACACCAAACCCCCCTATTGTTTACAGCTGAACCTTGTAATTACGCAGGGAATTTTGGAAAATGGGTGGAATTCCCCGTTAATAATATCAGAGGCCTAGCGTGACAAGCTCCTTTCTAAGTGAACTGGACCACAGGTTGTAGAAAAAGGAACCCTCCTTCCTCTTTCTCAGCGTTCGCTCACGTCTGTGTTCTGCTTCAGAAGGTGAATCATTTTCTATAGAAATTTCCTTCAGAACATTTCTAAACCCGCTTCCCTCTTCTCCAGAGGACCGCAGTCCGTTCTGCTGAGACCTCAGCTCTTGTTTACTGAACAACCTCTCGTACTCAGAGAGAGAG
>NC_132898.1:393930-416430 GCF_030463535.1 Salminus brasiliensis
ACGTCTGCCATTCCCCCGTCCAGCTATGAATGGAGCTCTGCAGCAGGCAGGGTCATGTGGAACCGCAGAGCCGCAGCAGAAGAGCTCTCACAGCTGGAGGCCGGCCCACCGCCATCCCAGAGCAATCCCACCTCTGGATTTCTGACAGGAAGCCCGGCTGAGGATAAGGAGGCTTAACAGAACTAGATCTAAGCGGTTCTGGCCTGCGGCAGGATGGCGAGGCAATGGTGGGGTCACTGTGTTTGTCACTCACAGGGTGGTTCTCCTCCACCTTCAGGGTCACACTCATGTAAAAATACAACAGTGATGATGATGATGATGAGGATGATGATGGTGATGAAAATGATGGTGATGATGACGAAAATGATGGTGATGATGACGATGATGATGATGTTGATGGTGATGAAAATGATGGTGATGATGACGAAAATGATGGTGATGATGACGATGATGATGATGATGATGATGGTGATGATGACGACGACGACGATGATGATGATAGTGATGATGATAATGATGATGATGATGGTGATAGAGATGATGATGGTGATGATGATGATGACGATGATGATGATGGTGATGGTGATAGTGATGATGATGATGGTGATAGTGATGATGATGGCGATGATGGTGATGACGAAGATGATGGTGATGATGACGATGATGATGGTGATGTTGTTGATGATGATGATGGTGATGACGAAAATGATGGTGATGATGATGAAGATGATGATGATGATGGTGATAGGGATGATGATAATGATGATGATGATGGTGATAGGGATGATGATGGTGATGATGATGATGGTGATGGTAATGACGAAAATGATGATGATGATGATGATGATGGTGATAGTGATGATGATGATGATGGTGATAGTGATGATGATGATGATGATGATGATGGTGGTGATGATGATGATGATGATGATGATGGTGATAGGGATGATGATGGTGATGATGACGAAGATGATGGTGATGATGACGATGATGATGGTGATGATGATGATGATGATGGCTATAGGGATGATGATGATGATGATGGTGATAGGGATGATGATGATGATGATGATGGTGATAGGGATGATGATGGTGATGATGATGATGATGGTGATGACGAAAATGATGATGATGACGATGATGATGATGGTGATAGTGATGATGATGATGGTGATAGTGATGATGATGGCGATGATGGTGATGACGAAGATGATGACGATGATGATGGTGATGTTGATGGTAATGATTGTGATGATGATGGTGATGATGTTAATGATGATGATGATGATTGTGATGATGATGGTGATAGTGATGATGATGTTGCTGGTGATGATGATGATGATGGTGATAGTGATGATGATGTTGCTGGTGATGATGATGATGATGATGATGAAGAGTTTTACTCTGGCTTTCTAATCTCAAAACCTGAATATCTGATTTTAACTAAATCTGCACTTTTCAGACGACTCGAGGTCTGGGTCATGTATGGTTCTAGGTTCTAGGAAACACCTTTAATAATCAATGGTGGGTGGCGTAGACACATAGCTTCCTCCCTTACGTCCCTTATGTACAAGTTCCAGAGTACCAGGTCATTATTTTAGGTAACATAATGCTGAGCTAAATGACATTACAGTGGCCCACAGGTTCTAGGTACCAACCAGGTGCATGTGAAGTACAGGCTTAAACACTGCCTCCTATGTAACAGGGTTCTATACAGTACTGAAAAAGGGTTCTTTGACTTAATTATTTATTAAATAAAAATACAGATTGACCCAGTTCTGCGTATACGTTCATCATTATCATGTATCAGAGTTAGAGGCTCTCTGTACCAGGAGGAACTGGTATCTGAGGTTGATGGTGGAACTGGTGGCAGGTCCTTGATTGGCAGGAACAGGAAATGTCAGTCGGGTTCTGTGGGTGGTCTCGCCGCTCCACTGCAGACCCCCGCACGGTGAGAAGCTTAAGCAGGAAACAGAGACGAGCACCTGTTTCTCTGAATGCGCTTTCAGAAGCTCCCACAGCCCCGCCGCTCGGCTCTGCAGCACAATGCCTGGCTAATTAGATGGCAGTGGTGTGTGTGTGTGTGTGTGTGTGTGTGTGTGTAAGTGTGTGTGTGTGTGTTTGGTTTGTGGGTTAGGGTGTTCTTCCTGAAGAACTTCAATGAAGAGCTTCTTCTTTGATCTTTTGACTGCAGGGTAATTTGGTAATCCGTGGCGAGGCTCGGGCTGAGCTGCTGTTCGTATGGTGACGCTGTTTGTTTCTGGTTCTGTGTTTCTGATGAACATAGAACCGATTCCCTCGTTTGCTGGACAAAACCCAACCCAGCAGCTCGGCTCTGTACCTGTCTTAAACATCCTGTGAGAGATCCAGCTGCTCTTTCACTCTGTAGGACAGCTGTATTACCACTGAATCAACAGAAATGCTAATGATTATTCCTTATTGATTAATTAAACCATTTTTAAAAATTAATAATCTAATTATTATGATTGTTCTTATAATTATAACATATAATAATATTTTTTAACAAATAATCTAGCAAAGGTTAATGATTCATTTAATGATTTTTTTCATAATTAATCTCGAATTGTTTTAAATAAATCGCATGTTTTTTATCACTTAATCTAACAATTATTTTGTTGATTAATAATTATTTTATTAGTCTAAAGTAGTTTTTGTATAAATATATATTTCTCTTAATACTTTCATTAATCACCTTTACAATCATATGATCCTCAGATTCTCACTCAACAAAAAAGCACCATTTAGGTTTAGAAAGTAAAAATCCTCTCCAGGACTTTGTCCAGGACTTGGCTCTGCTGCTTGGACAGCTCTTCTGCAGCCCAGCTGAATTCTCCACCGCCGGTGGTTGGGAGAATCCACTGACTGTTCTCATGACGGGTGTCGACTAGAGATGTGACAATACTGGCTACCGCAGAAACCCTGTAAACCCTGAGAGACGCCACTGAGCAGAGAGAACTCCAGCTCTTTACAGGGCATTGGTTCTGTTTGGCGATGGCGAGCTGTCACAGGTTCTCGGCTACAGCAGAACTGTGTGATGATCTATTATCAGTCTAAAACTGCCCTCAGTGACGTCACCCTGACCATAAACCCAGCTGCAGTGGTGTGTGATTACAAACAGGAAACACAGTTAGGAGGTATCTCTCACACCATTAAATTTAACATGATCCAGAGAGTCAGGTGGCACCAGGCTCTCCTGAGCCTATTAATAAACCAGATACCAGCACCTCAACCCATTAACGGCCCAGCGGCGGCGGGAACCTCCGGCCAAGGCCTGGTTTATAGATGAGAGGAGGCTGTGCGGAGCACTGAAACATGACAAAGGCTGGAAATGGCCGGAGCTATCAGTCGCTAACCTGGGCTAACCTGTGTGAATGAGCTGTTGCTATCACTGCTAATGAGGTGAAGGGGCGTGTCAGACAGGTAAACGTCCTCAGAGGGCCTTAATGTGAGCTGCATGCTCCACACAACAGATCAATAATGCAGAAATCCAGGCTCTCTTTGTGGATTAAAACCTGGTGTAAATACAGTCTGTCTTTCCTCCACGCATCAGTGAAAGAACGGGAGGTTCTGAAGAGCTCACTGAACTCCAGCGTGGTTCTGTATGTAATAGGAGACACCGCTGCACCAACAACAACAAGTCAGCTGGAGAAATTTCCTCCCTCCTAGATCTTCCTCCATCAGCTGTGAGTGGTGTTATTATTGAACAGTGGAAGAGTTTAGGAGGAACAGCTCACAGAGAGCAGCTCAGCCACCGAGTGTCTGTCAGACCACGTAAAGTTACAGTGGTTCAAAATCAGCAGCCGGAGTCTGAGTGGGCACAATTGGCCGTCCTCTCTCAGGGTGGGTAGATGGCGCTCTCTTCCCTCACTGTTGGTCAGCAAAGGCGTTGGTTGGCTGGTGTGGTGGAGCTGGGTGTCGTGACTAGGTTTCATGATGAAGGTTCACCTCCTCAGACCAGCCACTAAACACCTGTTCACCTGTTCAGGTATTAATTCAATAGCAGGAACGAACCCTCGCCATCAGCTCAGCCATCAGCTCAGTCCGGAGCCCTCGGCGAGGAAAACTCTGCAGTGAAGCAAAAAGAGAAGATGGAAAGCTTGACTGTTGTAAGTGGGTCACATGAGCTCCTCAGTCTCCAAACAAACAAGGCGTTTATTTACGGCGAGCAGCGGCACAATGCCGGGGTTCCAGCTCACGCTTTTCTGAGGAGCTGCAGGAAATACTCATCCCTCTGTAGATTCGCTCTTTTTTGGGGAAGCTGAGGATACAGATTAGAAAGATCTCAGACGCTTGACTGCCCCAAAACACCTGAGTGCCAGCAAAGCAGCTCCCTCTACAGACCTCTGAAGGTGGTCTCTGTGGTATTCAAGATGTTCCAGCAGACCCATTAAGTTCTGTAAGTTGGGAGGTGGAGCTGCCATGGTTTGGACTCGTTGCTTCAGCGCCCCCTACAGGTAAAACACGACTCATCAGACCAGACTTCCTTCTTCCATCACTCTGAGGTCCAGTTCTGACGCTCGCGTGCCCATTGTAGGCGACGGTGGACAGGAGTTAGCATGGGCACTCTGACCGGTCCATACCCAGCAGGGGGCGCTGCACTGTGTGTTGAGATACGTTCCTCCTCCTGTAGCCATCATTAAACAGCTCCATTCTTGTGCCACAATAGAACTTTTGTTGGTTCCACCCAGACAGGATAACCTTCATCGATGAACATAGGGTGCCACAGGTTGGTGGTCGGTCCTTCTTCAGACCACCTTTGGTACAGACTCGCAACTGCTGACCAGGCTCAATTTCCCTGCATCCAACACGTCGACTACGAGAACCGACCGTTCTGCCATCATCTACCACAGAACCCAGAGACCCAGGGGTGTGTGTGGACACTCTCATGCTCTCACTTTAAATTCGGCTGGTTTTAAGTTCCATTTCCCCGTTTTTAGAAGCTGCAGCTGCATTAATGCAATCCAGTCCTCCTCAGGGCTTCACATCTAAACCCATAACAGCAGCTGTAACACGGTTAGCTGAAATACGCCTCGGCTAGCGAGTTTAAAACGACAGCCTTTCGCTCTTTTTGTAAAGAAATAACATTGTTTTATTGGGAGTTGTCGACTGTAACTCGACTCTGTTGTCCATCAATGATTTAATGGCTCTCTGGTTTCTAACACTTACTGTCAGAGACCCAGGCATCACGGCGAATTACACCAGCAAAACGATGATGTAATCTCAGCCCGGTATCGATCAGATGCCTCATAGTGTCCATCTAGGCTCTCCTTATTGGGCTGGGGAGAAATGAAACTTGTCTTTAAAACAATATTGCGCATAACCAGAGCGTAATAAACATCATCCTAACAAGATAATGTGGGCAAAAAAGATCAATACGGCCCAGTTACCGGGTAGCGCTTTGCAGGGATTGGAGGAAGGCTCGAGTGAGGCCTCCTAAAGTGCCTGCTGAAATCAATACGCTGAGATGCTCTGGGGCTGCTGGCAACTTGACAAGAGAGGATCCCTGGAGGCTGGAGCACTCTAGCTTTAATATCTCTAGAAGAGCAGAGGGGTGAACAGTGCTCCAACAATAGAACCCACAAGAACACATGGTGGCCAGTGCTTCTGTACTGTGTGTACTGTACGGCTTTCACTGCTGAAAGGAAAGTTTTAGTCCATAGAAAGAAGGGTTTGTAAAGTTCTGGCCTACAGAAAGAGGGGTTTGTAAAGTTCTGGCCTACAGAAAGAGGGGTTTGTAAAGTTCTGGCCTACAGAAAGAGGGGTTTGTAAAGGTCTAGGCTCTAGTAAGAGGGGTTTGTAAAGTTCTGGCCTACAGAAAGAGGGGTTTGTAAAGTTCTGGCCTACAGAAAGAGGGGTTTGTAAAGTTCTGGCCTACAGAAAGAGGGGTTTGTAAAGGTCTAGGCTCTAGTAAGAAGGGTTTGTAAAGTTCTGGCCTACAGAAAGAGGGGTTTGTAAAGTTCTAGGCTCTAGTAAGAGGGGTTTATAAAGTTCTGGGCCACAGTGGGGAGGTATGTAAAGTTTGGACCACAGTAAAGGGGACTGAGAAAGCCAAGTGAGTAATCAGACCATTCACTGGCGTGGTGCTTGAGTGGTGCTTAGCTGTCTCTGATTCATAGAACAGATCACCTACAGTGGCGGAAGCTGCTGAACACACATGCTCTCTCTCTCTCTCTCTTTCTCTGTCTCTCTGTCTCTGTCTCTCTCTCTCTCTCTCTCTCTCTCTCTCTGTCTCTGTCTCTCTCTCTCTCTCTCTCTCTCTCTCTCTCTCTCTCTGTCTCTCTCTCTCTCTCTCTCTCTCTCTCTGACTGTGTAATTCAAGCCTGAGGCTACTCTGTTTTCTCATTTCCTCTCCGTCCTCCTCGGTTGAACCCTCCACTCGCCCTCTGCTCCAGTCCAAACTCAGCAGTCCAGCAGTAATATGTGTTGCCAAATTAACACTCCCCTCCTCTTAAACCGTGCTCAGCAAACAAAGGGTTTGGAAGCTCCCGGAAATTATGGGTTTTAGGCCTCGCTCCTGTATCACTCCTGGCCATCTGCAGCAAATTTAATAAGCAGGCCGTCTCTTACAGTTGATATCGGCATCGCCCGTGTGCTCTCGCAGAGCAAACTTTATTTATTCTCCAATTACCGCCGGCCTCCTCGGCCCACCCGTGACGCCGGCCTGCTAGAGCGCCAGGCTGGGATTAGATTTGTGTCTGTGTGGAGCGGGGGGGTGAGGAGATACTGTCTGGGTTTCTTGAGGTTCTTTTCCACTGTAGAACCACGTGGTTCTCACGGCTGAATCGCATCGCTGCATCCCAGCGTAACCGGTGAAACTAGTTATGGTTTCTTTTTCCATTTGCTGTGATTTTAAATCATAAAAACCTGCATACAAACGTACGAGCCACAAACCGGGCCAGTCCTCCCAGTCCACTGGGAAGTCTTATTTTCTACTCTTCCTTCATCTCTAACAACAAACCCTGCATGTAAAACAGTGGGAGCCTGTTAGCATCAGCTTAGCTTGAAAGCTAACAGCTCTGCTGCCCTTAGAACTTATTTACGTATTTAAGGGATAACACATCTGTTAGGCCAATCAGACTAATTGTCTCTGTGAAAGGAGCTGATAAAGAGTTTAACTGTGCTTCCGCAAAGAATCAGCTCCCTAAATCAAACAGGAATGACAGGAATTCTTCCAAATAAACAAAGCCTGTCATTTCCTGCCACACTCTGGCCCCGCCCTTTCCCATTCAGCACCTATTCAACAAAGCTGTTTGGGAGCATTCATTCAACATTTATGAACACTCACGTCACCGCAATCCAGTATGAATCAGCTGTATATAGCTGAGTTTAATCCAGTATGAATCAGCTGTATATAGCTAAGTTTAATCCAGTATGAATCGGCAGTGTTTATAGGGCTTACAGTCTGACAGTCATCATTTTGTAATGGGTTTAATCCAGTATGAATCTGCAGTGTGTGTAGTTTTATAGTTTGACAGTAATAATTTTGTAGTGGTTTTAACCCAGTATGAATTGGCATGTTATGTAGTTTTCACAGTCTGAAAGTAATATTTTTTTGTGGTAATTTTGATCCAGTATGAATCTGCTGTATGTGTAGTTTTACAGTCTGACAGTAACACCTGTGGAGTGATTTTAATCCAGTATGAATCTGCGGTGTGTGCAGTTCTGACAGTTGTGGGCTGAACCGAAGGCCGAGCTCCATTTCTCACTGGATTCTCGGGAGAAACTGGAGTTGATCCAAATCGGAATGAGAATGAGATCAGGATCCTAGAAATGCGAGCTGGTCCTGGCCGTCCTCTCAGAGAGGCTCAGACAAGCCTCTGCTTTTCCCACAGGGCCACGGTGGATTCACCCAGTGACGGAAGTCAGCTCTAGAGATTTAGTCCTGATTAGCCTTTAGTCTGAAAGGCCAGATTAATGCAGTCGGGGCTCCATTCATGAGGAGACCACTCCGACAGTAACGGCACGCTGATTTCACATCCGCCAAGGAAATAAAAGAGCCATTCATCCCCTGTGAGAGAAACCTTTCTTCACTTATCGCACAACAGCTCAAGGTCCTGTTTCCTTCTTGATGTCCTACACTGAGCTCTGCGCTGAGTGCCGAGCGGTTCTGCCCAGAACTGACTCACAAACTGTCACCCCTTCAGAATGAGGCTGCCAGAAGGGTCCGCTGGAGGTAAACTGGGGAGAACTGTTGGAATGTAAAGGTTCTGTACCAATGAACCATTTGTCCTAGAACCCTCAGCCCAAGAACCATTCAGAAACCTTTCTTTTTAAGAGCGAACAAACTCTCAGTTTTCATCATCAGCCTCACTCTCAAACCAATAAAGATGCTAAACGGGTTCTTTGGAGAACTTGAGAACTATCTTCTAAATTCGAAACTCTACATATTCTAAACTTACATTGAATTGTACAGCATGTAGATGAGAACACGAGTAAAAGGGTTCTATGCAGTGCTGAAAAAAGGAAACCCTATATAGAACTGTTTTTAAAAGGTTCTATAAAGAACTCCATAAGCTGGTTCTTATATCTGAACAACCCGTCACAAATCCATTTAAGCATCTAAATGGTAGTTTGAGCTGTCATGGTCCTGCACAGAACCATATCCTCACATAAAGAACTCTCGCAGAACCTCCATTTGTAGTGTACTGTTCTAGCAATCATTAATGTAACGGTGCCACAGAGGAACCTCAGACTGGATGGTCTTTAAAAACATGGTTCTTCTTCATCGTTTAAAGAACCCTTTGTGGACCCTATGCCTCCGTGAGCATCACTGGGCCTTGGGTGACCATGACCCCAATTGTCCTTCCTTGGAGCACTTTTGGTAGGTACTGACCACTGCATACTGGGAACACCCCACAAGACCTGCCTGATGTTCTGGAGATGTTCTGACCCAGTCATTGTCTAGAACATCTTGTCAAAGTGTCTGAGATTCTTATGCTTGTCCATTTTTCCTGCTTCATCACCTTCATTACCTTCACAAACTGACCGTTCTCTCGCTGCCCCTTGACAGGAGCCACTGGAACCAGGTCATCAATGTTATCAATGGTTTTAATGTTTTGGCTGACTGAACAGGCTTGACCTGCTAGTTTAGACTCCACTCTTTTACCTTTTTTGTGAACATGGCACACCGTGCCATCACGCCCCCTCACGGTTTCCCAGCCGTGGCCTTCTGAGTGTGACCCTGACCTGGAATCTGATAGCCCGTCTCAAATGGGCCACTCCATCCCTTGAGAGAAGAGCTGAGCCGTGGCGTCCCTCCGGCCTGGAGGAATCTGAGACACATGACCCAGACGCGACTCTTAGCGCCCCGGGAGAACACTTCCGCTGGATGACATCACCCTCATCGCCATGGCATTCCAGCATCCAGCTCCCACGGTCTCGCGCACAGATGGTCAGCTGCGTGTCCAGATCGGTTCATTCCAGTTGCAGCTAGCATCTCAGCAGATGATGGTCCAAGTACAGAGTTACAGATGAGTCTGGGCTGGATGTCGGCCTGAGTTTACCCCCCAGAGCTGAATTAGGGACCCCTGAGAGGGCTTGAGTTTCAGCGATGCATCCTACGCTACACAGCCCTGCTTTATACGAAGTGTAAATAATAATAACTGTGTAACTACACATAAACAATGCATGCAATAACAGTGTAATTACTGGTGATGTACTGACTGGTACACATGACTTACAGCAGTGGGACAGCACAGTGTGTCTCAATAGGTGTAACTGGAAAAGCAGCAGCGGTCACATAAAGACAAATGCCCTCATCTTATAACAGGTTAATAACCACAGAATCTACTGTTACAGTTATTGAGATACACCTGTGTAATTACAGTCAAAACTGAAGTTAATACATGTGTAATTACACAATCTGTACTACAGTACTCCACCTGTAACCGTGAGAACATGCCAGTAGTTAGAATGTTGTTGCAGGCATTATTAATGTGTTATTACACTGTTATTACTGTCAAAGTGGGATCAAATACTGTCTAAGAACTGTTTTTACAGTAGATATTAAATTAGATTTCCATCTTTCCAAATCTGACTGGTTAGACTGGTTAGACTGGTGGTATTTTGCACCAACTGTCATTAATCTATAGCAGAAGCCCACCTGCACCACACAGGGGTTCCTCATTAGCTCTTCATTCAGCATGGATGGGTAAAGGGTCTGGGTGACTATGTGTCAATCAGGATAGTTCAAGAACAGTCAGAGAACAGTCAGAGAACAGTTGGAGAACAGTTGGAGAACAGTTGGAGAACGTGGAGCAGCACCCAGAGTCATCCGAACAGAAGGCAGACATTTAGCAGATGCTGACGATTTATGGCGCATACACACACACACACACACACACACACACACACACACACACACTCTCTCTCAGGTGACATTCAGACAGATCCCACTGCAAAAAGATCTTAATAGTCGCTCTGATACACACACACACACACAGACACACACACACACACACACACACATACAGTCGCACACGTCCTCATTTCTTGCTTGGATGGGTGGGGGGTGTGGGTGGGTGGGTGGGTGGGTGCACTTGGTGATCCATGTGATCGTTAAGGGGAGTGTCTGTTTGGTCTCCGCTTGACTAGAGCTGACTGGATTGAAGGGGGCTTGTTCTTGTTCTTCACCATGGCAACCAGCAACCATCGAGAACGCACACACACTGCACACCCACACACACACACACACACACACACACACACACACACTCACATCTCACATCATGAAATTCTTTCAGATGTCTGTCAAGTTCAAACTGAGACCTGCGAGTGTGGAGCGACAGAGAGAGAGGGAGAGACAGACAGACAGATGGTAGTCTAGCCGCCGGGGTCTCTGGTGTGTCTGCCACCTGTGTTAAGCAGGTTTCTGTATACTTCAGCTTTACAGACTAAACAGACTAACATACTGAAGCTCACTCCCACCAGACAGGAGATTAAATCTGAAATAATGATGGATGTAACAATTCATTTCTGTATCAGAATACTGCACTATGGAGGTTTGGTGGTGGAGCTGCAGGAGGAGAACCTCTCTCCAGAACTGCTGTGTAACGCTGCAGAACCCATAGAGTCATATTAGTGTAAAATCCTGTAGTGTTACTCTACCACCTCAGCCCACATGCTGCTCCACCTTCAGATCAAGCTTCTGCAGCTCTCACAGTGTCCAGAAATGCACGTGTACAGCTGTCCATGAGGGGGCGCTCAAAGTGTAATTTGTATTTACAGCAGTGGAGTAAAAGTGCATAACAGTCCCCAATTTGTCAAAAAGTGATCTGGTACTCATGTGGATCCATCAGCTAGTCAGCTCTGCTAGTAGATTTACTGAGGCCATGAGATCCAGATCAGCAGAACCAAGGAGAGCAGACAGGAGAGGAAGGGTCAGGAAGGCGGTTTCCGGATCTACCGATTAAAAACTGGGAGATACACTGTGAAGTTGTGAACAGAGCGCCCCCTGTTGGTGTCTGTATCAGTTTACAGCAGATTATCTGTTATCTGAGTGTGTTCTCAAAACGTCACCCATCACCCTCACCACATACTGTGCTCTACAGATAAACTCTACAGGTTAGCTGCTAACGCCTCCTGACCATGTGAAGGACACACTCAGTGGAAACAGTTAGCAGGTAGGAAGTCAGGGCTTGTGTTCCAGCTTGGCTGAAGACGGTCAGGCGTGAACAGGGTCGTGACTAACGCTCCATCACTAAAGCAGAAGAACCGCACCTTCGCCACCCCGGGCCACGCCAGTCAGCCTTTTCCAGACAGCTCGCCGTCTTGAGACATTACTAATGGCCCTGGATGTGTGACCGGCCCACCGTCCGGCTCTGTCTCAGCACGCCGCATCCTCAGCAGAACTGAAGCTCTGAGCCCTGTTTCATCACAGCAGCAAGTCCAGACCTGGGTTTTACTGTCCTGGAGGTCTCAGAGCGGACTGACCGACTGGACCCTGCAGTTTAACCCTTCGATGTTCAGAAGGTTTCAGATCAAATGAAAATAGACTGAAACATCTAAGAGATCAGAAACAGAGCGCCGTCAGAAAGGGTTCTTTACAGCTGGACATTAGAAGAACCACTATTGGGTCTCTGAAGAACCTTTCAGTGCTTGGTTCTTTAAAGGATCCCTTTTGTAAATGTGATGCACCAGTGTGAAGAACCCCTAGAGCCTCATTATTATTATGATAGGTTCTCTCCTATAATTAAAGTGTGTGTTTCTATGGTATTCAGGGTGTTTGTAGGATATGTAGGATATGGGATATTTAAAAGTATTTAATAATATTTAAAGGTAATAGAACATCTAAGCCAAGACCTTTCTATACAAGAGCGTAGCTGTAGCTGTAGCTGTGGTTGTTGTTGTTGTTGTTGTTGTAGACCCACGGCGTCTAGGTGGTTTATGTTACTGCAGCTCTGTTTCCTGTTATAAGACAGTTTCAGAGATGATGAGGTGGCGTACGCAGAAAAGTGGTGTGGGAAACATCCGACCTCCTCGTCCTCCTCGTCCTCCTCATCCTCCTCGTCCTCCTCATCCTGCTCGTCCTCCTCATCCTCCTCGTCCTCCTCATCCTCCTCGTCCTACTCATCCTGCTCGTCCTCCTCATCCTCCTCACAGGGGGAATTTTATACTTTTTCTGAAAATCTGATGAGGAACATTTCCTTCCTCTGTAATCCTGCGTCTATCTCTGTCTCTGGTGCTGAGGCTTGTCTGCAGAGTCCGACTCGACTCGTCATTTTCAGGATAATTCAGGCGGCTGTGAGTCATTGCTGTAAAGCAGCTGTACCGGTACTCCGAGGTGCCGCTTCTGCCACAGCCTGCTGCATTTAGCACACAGTCATTCTGAAACTGATAATTAATTTCAGTTCATCACACACACACACACACACACACACACACACACACACACACTCTCATATGTCTGATCCGTGGTGCTAGCTAACTGTCTGAGACGAGTTTGAGGACAGAACTCATTGACGTCATTTTATCAGGGTCGCATGAGTTTATAAGGACCCGTCTTTATCCACACATCTCACTCAGTGGACAGGACGAGTCCAGCCTCATTTTAAAATCTTTTTTTATGGCTAACGCGTCGCCCCTCAGTCAGAAAAAAATCCTGGGCCAAATGTATCACTCCAACAAAAGCAAGATCAACTCTTTAAAACCCCTGATTTCAGAAGAAACAATGAATAAGCAGGTGTCCCAATACTTTTGTCACAAGTAAAAACCAAAATGTTTCAGAAAGCGAAACCATATTAAACAGTAAACAGGCCTGGTAACAGCCGTGCTGCTTGTGGGTCTGAGAGTCTGAGAGCCACCGCCGCTTCCAGCAGACCTGCCGTGTCCTCAGTGATGAGGCACTCCTGCCGTTGTGACCTGGGGTGGTTGTGAGAGCAGAGCTGGCGTGTGGGTGTTCCTCAGAGTGAAGCTGAAACACTTCAATGGGAGGAAGTGAAATTAAACACTGCGGCTGCTTTTGTCTGAAAGTGTTGAAAAGGCGCGATGTGGGGGCAGAACTCCAGCGACACTGCCAGGCCTAAAAATACCGTTCTGCTGGGGAACCGTGAGACAGAGAGCTGCTGAGAGCGCATACACAGGCTCAGTGTGTGTGTGTGTGTGTGAGTAACTGTGTGTGTGTGTGTGTGTGTGTGTGTGTGTGTGTGTTGAGGCATGTTTAGATCTGTGACTAATTAAGGATTATACAGCTGGTCACCTCAGCACTGAGGTCTAATAAAGAAACTGTTCATTGATTAAACATCTCCTCTTTTATACTATATTTACACTATATTGACAAAAGTATTGGGACACCCCTCTTAATCACTGAATTCAGGTGTCTGATTCAGTCACATTGCACACACAGGTGTATAAACTCCAGCCCCTAACCCTGCAGTCTGTCTTTCTTCCACACATCAGTGAAAGAACGGGAGGTTCTGAAGAGCTCACTGAACTCCAGCGTGGTTCTGTATGTAATAGGAGACACCGCTGCACCAACAAAATATTCGAAGGGGTCAGTGACGGGACTAGGACATGGGCTACATCTGTGCTGTACACTGAACATGAGGCCTAGATGGGACCCATGTGAGATTAGGGTGGGCTGTAACGATGGAAGCCCAGCTGGGTCCCAGTTAAAACATATGTAGAAACCCACTCAGAGTTCATGCCTACCTGTGGCCCACCCATGTGAGCCTCACATGAGCATGTTGGCTGGGTCAGTCAGCCTCAGTATGAAATCACGGGTCTGGCAGAGCGGTTCTGTGCAGCTTCTGGTGTAAAACCGGTGCGAGTCCCTCAGTGTGTGCTGTGTGTTTCACTGCTGGTGAACCCGAGGGTGGGTACTGCTGTTTATCTGTGATCTGATGGGATCTAATCAGGCTGGAGAGGCTGCTGTCAAGAGGGAAAATATCTCCATTTCAGACAAGCAGACAACACCTGCTGTCTACACACACACAGAGAGCTTCTGATAACATCTGCTGTCTACAGCACACAATAAAATCAGAAAAAAAAGCAATAACTCCTGTCTTTACTGACCAGCAGAAAGATCTGCAACCTTTAAACAGGCTGATTGAGACGCTCAGTGATGTTGGGTAGAGAGCTCCATCAATTAGACCATAAAGAATCTACTGAAAATGAATTATTGATTTTATTATGCTATTAAGTACTGTACTGTACTACAGTGAAAGTATGGTACTGTATCTCAATCTAACTCAATTAAAGAGCTGAAACTGGACTATAGTGAAAGTATGGTACTGTACCCCAATCTAACTCAATTAAAAGAGCTGAAGCTGTACTATAGTGAAAGTATGGTACTGTATCCCAATCTAACTCAATTAAAAGAGCTGAAACTGTACTATAGTGAAAGTATGGTACTGTATCTCAATCTAACTCAATTAAAAGAGCTGAAACTGTACTATAGTGAAAGTATGGTACTGTATCCCAATCTAACTCAATTAAAGAGCTGAAACTGGACTATAGTGAAAGTATGGTACTGTATCCCAATCTAACTCAATTAAAGAGCTGAAACTGTACTATAGTGAAAGTATGGTACTGTACCCCAATCTAACTCAATTAAAGAGCTGAAACTGTACTATAGTGAAAGTATGGTACTGTATCCCAATCTAACTCAATTAAAAGAGCTGAAACTGTACTATAGTGAAAGTATGGTACTGTATCCCAATCTAACTCAATTAAAGAGCTGAAACTGTACTATAGTGAAAGTATGGTACTGTATCCCAATCTAACTGAATTAAAGAGCTGAAACTGGACTATAGTGAAAGTATGGTACTGTACCCCAATCTAACTCAATTAAAAGAGCTGAAGCTGTACTATAGTGAAAGTATGGTACTGTATCCCAATCTAACTCAATTAAAAGAGCTGAAACTGTACTATAGTGAAAGTATGGTACTGTATCCCAATCTAACTCAATTAAAGTGCTGAAACTGTACTATAGTGAAAGTATGGTACTGTATCCCAATCTAACTCAATTAAAGAGCTGAAACTGTACTATAGTGAAAGTATGGTACTGTATCTCAATCTAACTCAATTAAAGAGCTGAAACTGTACTATAGTGAAAGTATGGTACTGTATCCCAATCTAACTCAATTAAAAAGCTGAAACTGTACTATAGTGAAAGTATGGTACTGTATCTCAATCTAACTCAATTAAAGAGCTGAAACTGTACTATAGTGAAAGTATGGTACTGTATCCCAATCTAACTCAATTAAAAGAGCTGAAACTGTACTATAGTGAAAGTATGGTACTGTATCCCAATCTAACTCAATTAAAAAGCTGAAACTGTACTATAGTGAAAGTATGGTACTGTATCTCAATCTAACTCATTTAAAAAGCTGAAACTGTACTATAGTGAAAGCATGGTACTGTATCCCAATCTAACTCAATTAAAGAGCTGAAGCTGTACTATAGTGAAAGCATGGTACTGTATCTCAATCTAACTCAATTAAAAAGCTGAAACTGTACTATAGTGAAAGCATGGTACTGTATCTCAATCTAACTCAATTAAAGAGCTGAAGCTGTACTATAGTGAAAGTATGGGTACCGGTGGTATTTGAGGTGTGTACTGGTTGCTCAGGTTTAGGGTTTTATGTGTAGAACTAATCCTCCACAATAGTACAGTCACTCATTTTTCCAGCCTGTGTGAATGTAGCTGCAGATCTGAGCAGAATGAGGCAGACAGGCAGACAGACAGGCAGACAGACAGACAGACAGACAGCTCCTATAGCGTGGCTGTGTACAGGGCTGTCAGTCATGTGGTGGAGCAGCAGCTGGGAGTCGTGGCCTGATTATAGCTTGTTTCAGAGCGCGGTGGGGAAGCAATTAGCTGGCAAACCGACTTCCTGTTTCCTCCCTCACTAACAACGATTTTAAAGGCTTCTCTTACAGGTCGATGGATAACAGGCCCAGCTGGGTCAAACGGATAAGGAAGCAAGGAGTCTTCAGTGTGTCCCTAGAGTCCACCATTGCTGAAAGGTGTGGAATATGGGGCTTCTGGCGATTTCTGAAAATAAACTAAAATAAGGCTAAACTGCTGTGGGCTGAGGAGGAGATCTGTACACAGTGAATTTGGGCATTCTGGGAGTGAACGCCGTGTTTAACAGTTTTTATATTTTTATAGTGAAGGAAGTTTAGGTTTCCTCAGGGGGGCTCTTTAATATTCACACTGTTTTTCACAATCCTATTCAAGCTTGATGTTCTCTGAGGAACCTGAAGTGCACTCCTGTGCTGATGGGGGTGTGCAGCAGGGCTACGTGTTAGGCCATGTGTAGTTGTGAGTAGTGTTGATGGAAGGAGCTCAGCTCTGTTTCGTCACCAGCCCAGCAGCGGCATTCCTGTCCAAACAGACCAGCATCGTTCCGCTGAGAAGCTTTTGGGAAATGCGGTTCAGGTCAGTGAGGTGAGGGATGGTTGCACCACCTTGTGAGCAGAGATGACTGAACTGAAATAACCCACTAATCCCAAAGCTGGTCTTCTGCAGCTGGAGGTTTAGGTGCAGAGACGCTCCGCTGAGCTTCATTAAGATCCCGGTGGAATCTTAGACAATCTTAGATTACGTGGATGTTCTTTAAACTGTAAAAAGGTTCTACGCATTATGGTAAAGAACCTTTTTCCCTTATGTTATTAAGGTTATTGTTCAGTGTTTCTCTCCACTTTAAAAATGGTTCTTCACACCTCACCACAGTCACGAATCCCTCTTCAGTACCGCCCCGACTTCCTGCCCGTCACTCTCAGCGAATCGTATTGCAGCAGTCTGAGAATAGCAGCCGTATTAAAATTCAACGTGTCAAGCTGTGGTTTCCTCCCGGGGGCCTGCAGGGGGGGTCAGCTTACCGAAACAGAACCCCAGAGCCCAGAGTCCGTCTGGGGCCAGCCAGAGGTAGAGCTAATGGTGCTGATGGTCTTCAACACCACAATGTTCTCCAGAAAACCGTTCTGGGTGACTGTTGACCTCTGGTTAAAACCAAAGACGCAGAATTGGACCCCAGTCGCGTCTCGGCTGGTGGAGCGAGTCTGGGGTAAAGTGTGTAACTCTGACTTCGCTTTAAGAGAGCAGTGTGATACACACTCTCTGACCCATCCTGAGCTCTTGCAGGAACCTGAGATCACCGGTGTCGCTTAACAGGAAATCTCTGGTTGACGTCTTGATAGTAGATGGTTATTATTTTTGCCAGCTGGAGAGATGATGATACAGAGAGAGAGAGAGAGACTTTATAAGAAGGCCTGAACAAATAAATCTTTTTATCCAGGGGGCGCCATCTCTGTCTTTTGTCCAGGGCCCCAAAATTACTAAATCTGCCCTTGGACAGTGAGACACCGCTCCAGTGAGCGTCAGAGCCGATGACAACGTGATCCAGCAGAGATGAAAATCCTCTGATTTTTTTTAGTGTTTCCACTTTTTTGTCCCAGCCTTCTCTCTCTGTGTGTGTGTGTGTGTGTGTGTGTGTGTGTGTGTGTGTGTGCTTCTGAAAGAAACTGAGAAACGTGAGCATGTGAGAGAGCATGTGCACACGAGCCAGAAGATGAAGAAAGAAGGAGGCGAGTGAGTGAGCGAGCGAGGAGAGAGAGAGATCATTTCCTAAAGCAGTGATGACAGAACGAGCACACGGAGAGCTTGAAACAGGATTAGTGAGAGAGCAGCTCATTCATATAAACATGAAGAGAACCGGGTTCCGCATGTGGAGCTAAATTTACACTCATCATTTATGACCAGGATTTACACAGGAATCACTAATAACCACTAATAATCACTAATAATCAATAATAATCAATAATAAACTCAGAATCTCTAAGTGAGACTGTCTGACTGTACATTGATAACCATAGTGGAACCCTTTTTGGTGCTATACTGAACACTGTACTTAAAATAAGCGTTCTACATAGTACAGAATAAGGGTTCTATTTAGTACCATTAAAGGGTTCTATAATGATAGTGGAACCATTTAATGCTATATTTAAGTAGGGTTAGGGTTAGCAAAAGAGTTCTATTTAGCCCTGTAAAGGGTTCTCTGTCTCAAAACAATTGTGGATCACATTTTGGTTTTATATAGAACCTTCAAAGGTTCTGCACAGATGTCAAAGAAGAACCACCAAAACATCTGAAAGGTTGTTTGAGCTGTCATGGTTCTGTATAGACAATAGCTTTTACTAAAGAACCCTTACGGAACCATGTTATAACTGTGTACGGATGCAGCAAATAGGGATCAGGTGGAGAACCCAGGTTCTCGTCTTTAAATACAGAGAAATGAATGTTTCTATAAACCAGAACAACAAGTTTTATCTTACGGAATTTAAATATGCTAATTTTCTTTTGTTCTCACATCATTTACATATTTTATGAGCTCCCCAGAGAGAACCGAGCTCAGAGGAGATTACATAATAGGTCCTGCGTGATCTGCAGAGGGAGAGAACCACATGAATTAGTTACTTCCACTGCAGCGTCCCTCTGTGTCTCTCCATGTCCCTCTGTGTCTCTGTGTCTTTCTGTGTCTCTCAGTGTCTCTCAGTGTCTCTCGCTCTGTCCCTCTCTGAGGTTTCCAGTCTCTGCTGCAGAAACGTGGCTAATCCATGTGTGTTGTCCCTGCAGACACACACACACACACACACACACACACACACACACACTCACACACACACACACTCACACACACACACACACACACACAGTTCCATTCAGTGGCACTAATGACTCTGCAGCCGTGCTGTGTGACACTGTCAGCAGTAGCAGAGCTGAGAGCAGCATGAATGGAGCTCAGCTCAGCTCTATAGGTCTGTAGGTCTATCCTGTTCAGACACAGTGACGACGTCAGTCAGGCCTGAGATCAGGACAGGAGCTCTGACAGAGCGTTCCCCAGCGTCAGCACCTTCTTCTGACCGTTCTTAATTACTCCTAACCTTAGGGAAAACACTGGTGTCCTAACTTCTGCTCCCAGATCTAAAGAGTATTAGCATTTTACTAACCAGCTCAGACGGAGAAGATCTCGGTTATTAGCTAAGAAGCGGTGTAGCTTTAGCTTTTATCTAAGCTACAGATTCGCTATTAGCTAAAAAGGCAGTGAAGAACAGTCAGATCCTGAAGGTGATGAAGGTGATGAAGCAGGAGAAATTGACAAGCATAAGAATCTGAGACACTTTGACAAGAACCAACCATGTTTTAGACAATGACTGGGTCAGAACATCTCCAGATCATCAGGTATCAGGTCTTGTGGGGTGTTCGACAGGATCATGGGCACCCAAGGCTCATCAAAGCTCACCAAGGTCCCACCTCACAGCTTACAGGACCTACAGGACCTACAGGATCTGCTGCTGACGCTGGTCTTGGTGCTGGAGACCACAGCAGGACACCTTCAGAAGTCTGTTGTAGCAGCAGTGGGACCTGCCCAGTATTAGGCAGGTGGTGGTAATGTTATGGCTGGCTGGTGTATGAGCTGCGTATTATAGAGCAGCGTAGTGAATGGAACAGGACCCCGCAGCATTCTCTGAACTTCTGCAAACATGAAGGCAGTTGCAGGACTGGCTCTCCATCAGGCAGGGCGAGGAGCGTGGCGGCGCAGTTTCCTCGCAGCCGGCCTGTCTCGCTCTTTCTCTCCATTTCCTCCAGCTGTGGCGGGAGAATTAATGCTAATCCTGTATTATGGGCCGGGCTTCATCCATCAGCAAGACGGGCGGCTGCACTAATGGCTTCGGATGCGACTCCCAGCACTTTCTCTGTAATCCTCCACATACACCCCCCAACACACACACACACACACACACACACACATATATATATATATAAACAGCAGGAAATGAGGTAGAAGCACAATAATTCTGCAGTGTTTGTGTGTTTTGAAAAGTAGAGGAAGGAAGGGAGAGTCAGAAAGAGAGAGAGAGAGAGAGAGAGACTGTCTCTCTCCCACAACCTCGCTGGTAATTGCTGGAACAGAAGATGAAATTACAGATTGTATTTTTAATCGAGTGAAATAAACCAGGTTAGAGACTCAACAACTCGATCCAATCTGAATGTTTTCACAACTGGCTGAGAATCCCGCACGTGTTCACTCCACCACAAAGATACGGATTACTGAGAGCACCAGAGCCAAATGTCCAGGCAATCTGCTGCCTGAGGCTTCATCACATTAATACACCCTGCCCTCCGTTTCAGCTGTCGGCTGTGCTGTTATTCTATTACTGCTTTTACTGACAGTTCAGAGCAGAGCAGCGGAAAAGTAGGCCTGAGGGGGCCCACAGTGCCACTCCTCACCCCACACAGGCCGTACATGAAACACGAGGGGCAAAGAAGACCATTTTGGATTCCTTAGACATTATATTTGTGATTTAGCCCCACCCATTCAGCCTACAGCAGTTTAGCCCCACCCATTCAGCCTACAGCAGTTTAGCCCCTCACATTCAGCCTACAGCAGTTTAGCCCCACCCATTCAACCTACAGCAGTTTAGCCCCACCCATTCAGCCTACAGCAGTTTAGCCCCACCCATTCAACCTACAGCAGTTTAGCACCACCCATTCAGCCTACAGCAGTTTAGCCCCACCCATTCAACCTATAGCAGTTTAGCCCCACCCATTCAACCTACAGCAGTTTAGCTCCACCCATTTAGCCTACAGCAGTTTAGCCCCACCCATTCAACCTACAGCAGTTTAGCTCCACCCATTTAGCCTACAGCAGTTTAGCCTCATTGTTTTTGTGATTCATCATTAAACTAATCTCATATACATTCAGTATATTCCTCTGTGCATCCTACAGCAGTTTATTCTCACCCATGCAGCTACACTAAATGGACAAAAGTATTAGGACATCTGTTCAATCATTGTTTCTTCTGAAATGAAGGGTATAATACTAACAGGACTAGACAAGCTGTGAGTGTGCATTTGCACATCTGTGTCAGCAGTGGCAACTTATAGCTAAGTATATTCATTAGGAGTGTCCACAAATTTTTGGACATGTATGTGTTGTGTAGGAGCAGTGTCTCAGTATGGGGGAAAGGCCCGCTAGCTAACATGAGATCATATGTATTTGACTGGCTCCGTTCGAGCCTGCTGAAGCTGTGGGCGGGTGTCCGAGCAACAGCCAAACAACAACTGCAGTGAAGCAGCTGCATCGCAGTGAGGGCTTTAAGGAATTCCCGTCATTAAGGAACATCGGCTGTCATGAGGAGGAAGGATGTCGGCAGAAGCTGGAGGCCACCGCTTTGTCCTTCGCGGTTCCTCTATTTGTTAAAGCGCAGCGAAGTCGCCGCAGCGTTCTGCTGATCCCAGCAAAGACATGACATGCACTTCCTTCCCCGCTGCCGATTACAACAGTCCGGACGCCGGAGCGCTCCCACGTCTGTCTGGCTTCTGTCCTCAGACCTACAGACCCGAGCTTAAAGGAGCGGTTCCGTAAACAATCCGAGTCTCATGATTGATCTCTGATCAATTCAGCCGATCAGCCGAGACATTCGGCGTCTGAGATTCTCTAGTTTACAACAGGAGCCGCTAGGCTAACATTGCTAACAAACACTGGACCTCCACTGTCACCAATTAATCTCTCATCTCTGTAAGCACCCGTGATGATGATGCATTACTAAAACAAGGTTCTAAAGGGCGTTCTAGAACCTTTGATGATGATGATGATGGAGACTTAAATAGTTCTTGACTGAACCTATGGTTCTAGGAAGAAATTGTCAGCTAGTGTAGAACCTCTACATCATGTAGATGTTCTAAACTGTTCTTAAGTAGAACATAATGTTCTAGGAAATAAATCTGGTATGGAACCTTTGCAAAACAAGTAGGTTCTAAATGTACTTTACTTGGACATCTGCAAGTGACAGTATCTCTACATGATGTAAAGGTTCTAACTGGCTCCTGACTGGCTCCAGAACATGTGGTTCTAGAACAAACACATGTATAGAACCTTTACATCATGTGGAGAATCTAAATGGTTGACTTGAACATAGGGTTCTCAGAAACAAAACCTCAGGTGGTATAGAATATACCTACACAAACTGAAG
>NC_132898.1:421430-443930 GCF_030463535.1 Salminus brasiliensis
GACCATCAACCAGCCACCAACACAGTTGGGAATCAATCAATCATTTTCTGATTTACAGTAAGTGGAACCAGCTTTGCATGGAAAAAGTCACTCTAGATCTTCTGGAGGTTCTAGATAGGAAGTGTGAGTGGCAGTCTGAGCAGGTTTCAGTCAGTTGTTAGAACTTAAGAACAGCAGATCCAGGTCCAGAAAGTAAAAATCTCAGCTCTGCTGCTGAAAGACCGGTTCTAGTGCACTGCAGTTTGAAGTGCAGTCTGAATCATATAGGGGGAATATTAGTAATCAATAATCAATCATTATTGTTCAGGTGGGTTTTTCCACTCTGTCTTGACCCAGTTTTGATGTTTGTAGCCCGAACTGAAGGCCGAGCTCTAAGAGTCACGGTTCTCCACTGAATAGAATAATCTATTTGGTGCTGAATAATCTCTCGCTTGATTTATTCAATTGCTGGGCAACCAGCCCGAGCCGGAGTGAGTAAGGTCATTGTTAGCAGGTTATTGCAGAAAAGATAAAGACAATAGCATCAGAACTGTGTCAACAGAGTGTGCAGTTGGGTGTTTACACAGGCCTATCAGCTCACGGAACCGGCCCGGCCCGGCCCGGCCTCAGGTTCCTAATGCTGAGGTTTGACTGAACTATCACGTATGAAACACATACTAATACACACACACACTAATACACATACTCTTTAGTAAAGACAATGGTTCTAGATACACTCTTAGCAAAAAGGGTTCTATATAGTACTGAAAAAATTATTTGACTCACAAAAACAGTTATTATTGTTTTATTTTAGGTACTGTACAGAACCATTCTTTAAAATGTTGGACATAGAACCCTCTACACCAGACTGTCCTCTAATGTGCCTAGGCTGAGAACCGCTTAAGCATCAACATGGTTCTTGGAGAGCATTCTGTCATGGCTTTGTCTGGTAGAACCGAAGACCGTTGTATTAGCCACCAACACAGTACGTAACCAACCAATCATTGTCTGATTTACAGTGGGCGGAGCCAGTTTCACCTGACAACGACTCAGAGAACTCTTTTTCAGTCCTACGTGTCCTACAGTTCTACAGTGGAGGTGAAGGGAAGCAGACGTCTGAAGCTCTACTAAAAGCTCCTCACAGAAAGTTCTTCACCTAATGGTGATGAAGACGCTGCCTGATGCCTGAGACACGGTTCTACCAGAGTTCTGAGAAGAGTTCGGCTCTAGAACCTGCTTTTAAAATCAGATCATTAAAATGGTGGAGGGATACATGCTGCAGGGTGTAGTGCAGCTACAGAAAGTAGTCCCTAAAGAGAACTGCATTAGTTCAGATTCTCTACTCACTATTTTACCCTCATCATCATCATCATCATCATCACTCCATATAAAACTCAGAAGACTCGTGTAGCTGCACTGGTGGGTTTGGATAGGAGATAAATTATGGGCTGTATCTGTGTTGTAGTCATGGCGACAGACGCCTGCTTCCATTCACCTCCACAGTAGAGAGATTAGAGTGGGTCAGTTTCTCTACAGTGGAGCTCAGATTCACACCGAACCCCCAAACCCGACTCTGACTGAACTCACACATGCAATGCGGAGTTATTCGACATATTCTGAAAAATGGGTGGAGTTCCCCTTTAAATTGGAGTGTTGATTTGAACACTGCTCCCTCACACACCTCCGCGGTCAGGACGAGGCCACGCCAGCGCTACAGGAGAGGTTTTGCAATCACCTGTTAAACTTTAACTGGCCACCGGATACAGAGCAGCCTTATCGGCTCACCAGCTGCCCCACACACTCCGTTTCCACATCAGGAGCGAGGGAGGAGCGGAAGGAGGGGGAGAGAGAGCTGCCCTTTGATCTTCATCAGACTGTAAAGAACAAAGAACGATTGATCGTGTGAAGATTTCAGAACCAATAGAAACGTTCCAACATTACTGGAATTACATCCGGTTCCGTTAACTCACATCCTCTAATAAAGTCACACGGTTCACCTGACCGTCCATCACCAGACCAGACCACCAACTTCCATCACTGCGAGGCCCGGTTCTGCTGCTCGCGTGTCCCTTGTGGGAGACGGTGGACAGGGGTCAGCATGGGCACTCTGACTGCTATGCAGCTGCTCATGCAGCTTCATACCCAGCAGGGGGCGCTGCACTGTGTGTTGTGACATGTTCCTCCTCCCGTATCCATCACTTGCTTCACTGATGAGCCTCAGGTGCCTCTGATTGGTGGTCTGTCCCTCCTCACAGTGGTCTGGACTCTTGTCAAAGTGTTCAGCTACCATCTATCAGAGAACCCAGCTCAGCTCTCACTCCGTCATCTATACTGTTCCCTTCAAATTCTAATCATGATCTAACATGAGGAGAACATCGGTTCCTCTCAGTGGTTCTAATGTTAAGTGCTTTGCTCAGAGGAACACTAGCACCCATGTTCCCAACCCTGGGGATTAAAGCAGATAGCCTGTGGCTCCACCTCGTTCCGGGTTCCCGTCGCCCTGCCGCCGAACCACCGTCAGCTCCCAGACACACACACATTTCCCAGGCCCTGGATTTTATGAACGCCGGCCAGCTGGCATTCAACAAAGGGCAGAGTTTGAGCGATAAGCAAATTTGTCCTGGTCTGCAGGCCGCAGCGACGCAAAGTCCACAACAATGCAGTAAATGTTAACTGCGGTTTAGCAACCTCTGCTTTCCCTGGCGAGCAGAGGACGTTAATGATTCTATGAAATTGAGGAAACACAGAAACACAACTGTCACACATCCTTCTCAAACACATCTCTACTACAAACATGGTTCTTTATGGAACCATAACTGGTTCCACTGGTTCTCCTATGGCATCACTCAAAGAACCATTTGTAGCACCTTAAAGTGTCGTTCATTTTTACACCAGCTTCTCTTAATACCTTACTATTAAACACACTGCCCCTTTAAGACTGAAATATGCAAATAAGCTCAGTTCGGATTGGCTGACCTGCATTGTGTCTTATTGGAAAAGTGGGCCGGGCTCATAACTGCAGCCTGATTGGGCAGGACTACGCGGCAAACAACGTGTTCTTTAATGGAATCATGTAGGATTGCCAGTGCCACCGGCAGCAACACAACTCCACAGCACGAACCTCCACCCTCATGCTTCACAGTAGGCGAGGTGCCTCATCCAGGCTTTGCAGGGTTATAACGTGGCTGAGGTTAAATATGAGGATATGCTGTCTGGTAAATTAGACAGCTTCATTTGCATATGCGGATTGTACGGCCTTGATTGGGAGTGGTCAGGTTGGTTGGGTTAGCGTTATTTAACGATGACTTCTAAAGTAATTGCTCAGGTGCTGCTGTGAGAGAACGATCACATGGGTTTAATGGTAATGGGAATGCAGGAATCTTCTTCATTGGTTTTGGGTGTTTACGACTCTGCCATCGTCTCGATAAGCTTAGAATAAAAGGTCTGATCTGCTGGGCGTGATCTATACAGAGTTATAACCAGCAGCCGTGGAGCTGCAGCAGCGTGTTGAGCAACAGAATCTCAGCTGAATGTCGCTCATCTAGAGAGAATTAGCGCTGGATACGCGGCGGTTTGCTGAGGAGCTCAACACATTCAGAACTGATGCATCTATAATGACAGCTGTGTCGCCGCCTCCCAAAGGGGATTACCGGCGCCGTACAGCACGCCTCTAGTCTTCACTGATGGCTGGGTGTGAATTACAGGGGGGTTTAGGGGGCTCTGACCCGCCCTAATCATGACTTCAACCCTGAAAAAGGTTCTTTAAGGGTTCTTTAATGAAGGCAGTGGTGCGATGTAGAACCACATGGATCTTAAAGAACTGTTTGGATGAATTACACGAGGCTATGCCTGGCTGAGAGGCTCTTCACAGCGGGATTTTTGTAGATGGTTCTTTGTAGAACTTTTTAAAAAGGGTTCTATGTCGTACTGAAAAGGGTTCTATTCAATTTCATATAAAATCTGCATATATGGTGCTTTTATTCACGAGTATTGTCACAGATCACAGATCTGCCTTAAGTGAACAAACCAGTGGAGAAAGCTGAGAAGAAGAGTGAGAAGAAGAAGTCAAACCACAGAGAGGAACCCATCTCCCGTCTCGTCGACTCCGGACAGAACCGCGAGTGTCGCTGGATCAGGCTGGTCTGCTCTGAGCTCTGAGAGTAACAGATCAGAAATCCACTTCTTCTCTACAGGGACTAGACAAGCTGTGTGTGTGCATTTGCACATCTGTGTCAGCAGTGGGTGCAGCTTAAAAGTAGTCCACAAACATTTGGACATTTAGTGTACACCACTTAGACTCCATTTGTGAGACTCTGAGGACCACACTCTCCCGCTGAGTGCCTCAAATGTAAGGTTGGGATTCTCTGCCCTGCGCTGGAGGGACGAGGGACCCACACGCCCTCAGCCTCCTCTCTGTATCTGCACATGATCTCTGACCGAGCAGAGGTCATGCTCAGGCCCGGCTCTGACAGAGTGTTGGGCCTGTGGTGGGAGTCGTTAGCGGGGCGAGGACTCAGTTAGGGGGCTCGGCTGATCTCAGGTTCCACTGAGTGACAGCTGCAGGGAGGAAGTGCCACTCGATAGCAGCTAATTACTCAGAGTGTGGCGAGAGCTGGCCGGCGGTGCAGTTACGCTTCCTGTCAGGTCACAAAGGGTCATCCTAACCTCTGTGTGCTGAACAGGTTCTGACCCTTTTTCCTGGACTGGATAAAACCTGCTGACTCAAAACACAGACCAGTAACACAGGCCAGTGGGCAGCTGTGGTGGTGGAGCCACCAGTACACACAGCAGTTCAGCAGTCGCTCACGTTTCCTCAGTAAATTAGTCAATTCATTTCTAAAGCACTGGAACTGATTTTAACTCCGTCACCCGACCTTATTCACCTTTGGGTTGGTTTTAGTCTCATTTTAGTTGTTTTTTGATTTTAGTTTGTACTGATTTGGTCTTTCTTGTATTATGTGTTACTTTATATCTCAATCTCTTTATTATTGTATTTCTTTGTATTGTCATGACACTGTACGTGAGGGTCACTGTAAATGCGATTCTGTGTAAAAGTAAAGGTTGATTGACTGATTTGTTGATTGATTAACTTCACTACACTGTTTATTAATAAGTAAAGAAACATCACAACTCTTTCAAAGTTCAGCATTTCAATTATTTACTTTCTGACCCTTTAAATAAGAAGAGGTTCTGTTAGAGGTTTTCTATGTTAAAGTGATGCCTTTACTTTATTAGAATAGAAATAGTTGGTGTTTAAAGTTAGTTCAGTTAGTTTAGTTTAGTTCAGTTAGTTTAGTTTAGTTAGTTTAGTTAGTTTAGTTTAGTTAGTTTAGTTAGTTTAGTTAGTTCAGTTTAGTTTAGTTTAGTTTAGTTTAGTTTAGTTCAGTTAGTTTAGTTTAGTTTAGTTTAGTTTAGTTTAGTTTAGTTAGTTTAGTTAGTTCAGTTAGTTCAGTGATGTTACAGAACTTCCCTAAGCCTTGTTTTAGTGGTTGGATGATTGACAGTGCAGAGATAAGCTAAAACGCCGCTGTTCCAGAAAGGCCGACCCTAAATGCTTGCTCTGGAACCAGTTGGTCCAGCGTGTCGTCAGAGCTGAGATAAAGAATGAAAACAATGCAGTGGGATGTTTTTCAGCGAGGCTAAACTGGACGCTGAACCTGATCTATATTTGCATAAAAACGTGTGAAAGCGGGTCAGGACAGTTCTGATAACAGCGGGAAAAACCAGAGAGCCACGATTGAGCTCCGAGCCCAGATTCAGTCAGTCAGCCGAGACATGTCTGGTATCTGAAGTCTGCTTCTTTAGGCTACAACAGGCTAACATTGCTAACAAACACTGGACTTAGACTGTCACCAATCTCTCTTCTCTGTAAAATGTTTATCCTTTAAAATGTTTCTAAAAACTCTCTCAGATCTTTATTAGTTTACTTTAAACATATGCAGTGCTCCTCCAGAATCTAGCTGAAAGTCTCCTTCCCCAACAAAAGCAGGAGAAACTCTATTTAACAGCCCTGATTTCAGAAGCAACAATAGATGAATGAGCAGGTGTCCCAATACTTTCGTCCATATAGTGTATCTGGGTCATTTGAGGCCTATCTGTTGCATAACACTGACCCCTGCCCTTCCTCTGCTGTTTCACCTTTTCACCACTGAAAATGAAAGGCCTTATCACTGAGTGCCTGAGGGCGGCTGATATCGTTAGCTCCACCTGCTGAGAAGCACATCCGTCATCATGAGCCCTGGAGGTATGCGAGTCTGGAAGCATGTGAACATGCCTCACCTTGCTCTCATTATTCCTGCAGGGCGTTGCCTCAGCTTGCCACGTCAGCTTTATGTAACATAGGCCGAGGGAAGCCTTTCTCTCGCACTGGGAAGGATCCCGCTGAATAGGCTTCTGCCCCACATAAGCTCAGATATTTACTGTAATTATGCCGCTGCCTTCAGCAAGTCACATCAGGCCGGCTACACAACCCCCCATTCAAGAGGTTCCCCTCAGCGTGGGGGTGGAATGTGCTCTCCCCTGAAAGTCTCAGGTAGATAACCTCCTCTGTTTAAGAGCAGTGAGAGAGTTCCAGCCAATAACATCATGAATACAACATGAATACAACAACTATTTAGAGGGGGTTAATGTGAAGTACCAAACAAATCGGTTCTAGATAACCTGTGGAGGAGAAGGGAAGCTCCTCACAGAAAGTTCTTCACCTAATGGTGATGAAGACGCTGCCTGATGCCTGAGACACGGTTCTACCAGAGTTCTGAGAAGAGCTCGGCTCTAGAACCTGCTTTTAGAATCAGATCATTAAAATGGTGGAGGGATACATGCTGCAGGGTGTAGTGCAGCTACAGAAAGTAGTCCCTAAAGAAAACTGCATTAGTTCAGATTCTCTATTCACTATTTTACCTTCATCATCATCATCATCATCATCATCATCATTCCATATAAAACTCAGAAGACTCGTGTAGCTGCACTGGTGGGTTTGGATAGGAGATAAATTATGGGCTGTATCTGTGTTGTAGTCATGGTGACAGTCTACAATGAAGCTCAGATTCACAGCAATATATTCCAATCAATATTTGGGTTATAAATGATCACATTACTAAATTCCCTCTAAAACACTAATCAGTCAATGTTGGCTAAGCTGCAGGTGTGCTGGGTGAAGACGGGGTGAAGCGACAGGGTGAAGGAGGAGGACACTCAGCGTTAAGCTCTTTCACTCTCATTTCTCTGGAATCAGACACGGCTCCAGCTCAGGCCGAGCGTTTCATCACATTTCTGATGAAGCAAGATTAGGATAGAGGCTGATGTGTGATGAGTGGACCTGCTGGTTTAGAAAACGACACGACTGTTCATGTCACCGACCTCATTATCAAACACAATTGCTAAATTAGAGGGTTTTAGGATTTATAATTAGCATTCAGGACAAACGCTGCCGTTCAGCTGCAGCAGAGATGACAAAGCACTGGTGAGAAATGAGTCAACAGCGAATTACAAAACACAGATCTGTCAACATTACTCAAGGAACTCTTGAATTAGGCCAAGCAGGAACGAGGCGTTTAGTAGGTTAGCAAATGTACTGTTGACGACAGTTCTTTAAATACAGTGGCATGTAAATACCTGCTGCTGCGCTAGATAATGCAACAGCTAACACACACGGAGTGAAAATACGCCGCTCAGGGCAGAATTCTCTAATTAAGTCTTACACAGGGAGAGCAGAGTTCATACTGTCCTTAAAAACACCTTGTTTATTGGTTTTGCAGCAAAGCTTAAAAATAGATCATTAAATTCATCTGGAAATGGAATAAAACACTTCCAGCAAAAGAGATAATCATATATATGCATATGTTTACGACTGGCCGGAAAGAAGCCATTAGGTTCTGGACAAAATTTAAACCACTATGTGGGACACAAACTTAACACAGCCCACTCCTCAAAACCAATGAATGAGCAGGTGTCCCAAAACTTTTGTCCATTTTGTGTGCGTGTGTGTGTGTGTGTGTGTGTATATATATATATATATATATATAAAGAGTTAAAAAATATTGATCCTGCTTCTGTTGGAGTAACTGTCTCTACTGACCAGAGAAGAAGACTTTCTACTAGATTGTGGAGGAGGAGCATTGCTGTGAGGATTTGATTGCATTCAGCAATAAGAGCGTTAGTGAGGTCAGGATGATGGATGATGATCACCACCCACCTCATCATCCCCACCTCCTCCCAAAAGTACTGGATGGAGCTCCTCCACCATCATTCCAGAGAACACAGTTCTTCCACTGCTCCACAGCTCCTCAATGCTGGGGGGCTTTATACCCCTCTAGCCCACGCCTGGCATTAGGCAGCATGGAGCCAATAGGGTCATGATGTTGATCTGCTCCAGAGAGTCCTATTCTATTGGCAGTACTTCTTCTCTACAGGGACTAGACAAGCTGTGTGTGTGCATTTGCACATCTGTGTCAGCAGTGGATGCTATATGCTTATTTGTGTGTCATTATTATAAAGTAACTCCACAGAAATCTCTCTGAAGCATCGAGTGTTGAAGCAATCCGCTGGGCGAGAGCGAGAGCGAGGCGTCACCACCTGCAGGTCTGAGGAGCACAAGCCAGATAATCTTATTTGCTCTCTGATTGTGTCAGTGATGGAGGAGCCGACGGAGTCACAGCAGATCCCGGTGGAGGTACGACTGACTTTGAAAAGAGCACTCAGTCCATGGTGATGGTGACAGGACAGACTTCAGATAGGTTCTGTTTCTGTTCTGAGAATAAAGACTGTGCTCTACATCAGTGCCCAGCTCCCTCAGCTCAGACCGAGTGAGATCTTTCCTCAAACACATCACACAACCTCTTTCCAAGAAACCAGGCCAATCAAACCATGACTCACTCTGACAAGAAGCCCACTTACTGTACGATCTGAGCAGCTCATATTAGAACTACCAGAAAATAGAAATACGCTATACACTGATCGGCCAAAACATTAAAACCAGCTGAAGTGAAGAACACTGATGATCTGGGTCCAGTGGCTCCTGTCTGTTGAGGGGTGGATCTAACAGTCAGTGAAGAACAGTTAGGTCTTGAAGATGATGAAGGTGATATAGGTGATGAAGCAGGAAAAATGGACAAGCGTAAGAATCTGAGATACTTTGACCAGAACCAGACTGTGATGTTCTAGATAATGACTGGGTCAGAACATCTCCAGAACATCAGTCAGGTCTTGTGGGGTGTTCTCTCCCGATATGCAGTGGTCAGTTCCTACTAAAAGTGCTCCAAGGATGGACAACCGGTGACCTGGTGACCTGGTGACAGGGTGATGGGCTCCCATAGTTCACTGATGCTCATTGAGGCCCCGCCCACCTCACAGCTTACAGGACTTACAGGATCTGATGCTGACGTTAGTCTTGGTGCCAGAGACCACAGCAGCACACCTTCAGAGTACTCAATACTAGGCAGGTGGTACTAGTGTTAGGACCGACTGGTGTGTGTCAAAAGTATCTGGACACCAATATAACCACTGCCTTTGTTGTCAGGAGGTCATAGGTTCAATTCCTAGTGATGCCAAAAGTCAAGAGTCCCAGAGAGCGTAACAGGCCCACCATGAGCCCAGGCATTACATAAGACCAATCCCGACGGACTGAACTGAACCTTTCTGAGCCAGAGCTTTAAATAGAGACATGCAGAAGGAGTGAGATCATGCTCAAAGGTGTTCCCACCAATCTATATCATTTGTGTCACCAGTCCCACCACCTGAGGTGTGTTGCCTTTGGGAAAACAGCAGCTCTTATGTACACCAGCCATAACATTAGTACCATTAGTGCCTAATAAAAAACCTAGTCTAACCTAGTCTAATGGTAACAGCAGATCCTGTAAGGTGGCCGGGACCTCCATGAGCATCAGTAAGCCTTAGGCGCTGTGACCCAGTTGGCGGTTCGCTGGTTGTCCTTGCTTTTGGTACTTTTGGTAGGTATTACGTAAGACCTGGGCTGACGACGGGGCCTACAGCAAAGACTTTAACCTTAACAAAGACCTTATCTTGTTTTGTCAAAATGTTCCTGCCTCTGGAGTCTTCTGGTAGAACTGACCGTTCACTTGCTGCCTACATAGCCACCCCTTGACAGAAGCCACTGGAACCAGATCATCAGTGTGATACTAATGTTATGGCTGATTACATTTTTTCTGAACACATGAAACCATAAGCTGTGTTTCAGCTTCCGACCGTCTCTGAACAATTCAGCTGAAAGCAGAGTGAGTGTGGACACTGCAACTTCCTCACTAAGGGGGCTCGAGGGGTCTTAGTCACAGTATCAGCGTGTGAAACTACCTCCACCATGTTTGGAGGCTGTACTTTAGTCCAGGATCTGAACACACAGACCGTAAACCCAGAGGAGGACTCAGGAACTACAGGAGATGAGATGGTGAGAGTATCTGAAGACTCTCCGGGAAGCAGGAACACATCAGAACTGAGCTGAAGCGAGTTACCACACCTCCTCCTCCAGTGAGCAGATCTGATGGACCTTGAAACCCTGCCTTTATCTCGGACAGCGCTGGGGCAATAGCCGTGCTTCTGCGAGGACATTCGTTCCTTCACTATTTATATCTTCATCCCTGAAGGCAAACGTTCCAAATTAAGCTCGTGAGCGGAGGTTATATTTGACCATTCTTTCGCTGTAGTTGGAGAATTCAGAGAGATCATTCAGCTCTTCTAGAGCCTCAGGACACATCTAAGCCAGCCTCTGTTCTGCTCTCCGAACCCCACCCTCTCCTCTCAGCCAGGACTGGGTCACCGCAACAAGCCTGGATACGCCCAGAGACGCAGAACGCACCTAAAAACCACACACACGCTGGACTGCTGTACATCAGCGACCACATCTGTGTGTTTGGGGACTACAGTGAGGGGGTGTAGGATTATAAGTCCTAGGGCTCCAGACTATTAGAGCTAGGGCCTGAATGTGTTAGACGTGGCCTAGTGTTCCACAGCTTGGGAGTGGAGTGTTTCCCTGATTGACTTTAATTCACTGAGCTTTAATGATTTAAGCCCTGAATCAGGATATTTCAGTCAGATTCAGGAGGTGAGGAGACACTGGGGTTCCCTCTCTTAGCATGTTTTAACATGCTACACACTGGGAAGCCCACTACATGTAACCCATACAGACCACTCACTGCCCAGCACAGACCCCCACTACATGTAGCCCATACAGACCACTCACTGCCCAGCACAGACCCCCACTACATGTAGCCCATACAGACCACTCACTGCCCAGCACAGACCCCCACTACATGTAGCCCATACAGACCACTCACTGCCCAGCACAGACCCCCACTACATGTAGTCCATACAGACCACTCACTGCCCAGCACAGACCCCCACTACATGTAGCCCATACAGACCACTCACTGCCCAGCACAGACCCCCACTACATGTAGCCCATACAGACCACTCACTGCCCAGCACAGACTCCCACTACATGTAGCCCATACAGACCACTCACTGCCCAGCACAGACCCCCACTACATGTAGTCCATACAGACCACTCACTGCCCAGCACAGACCCCCACTACATGTAGTCCATACAGACCACTAACTGCCCAGCACAGACCCCCACTACATGTAGTCCATACAGACCACTCACTGCCCAGCACAGACCCCCACTACATGTAGTCCATACAGACCACTCACTGCCCAGCACAGACCCCACTACATGTAGCTCATACAGACCACTCACTGCCCAGCACAGACCCCATGTAGCCTATACAGATCACCAGCTGACCTCAGAGCAACAGATCTGTACTGGAATAAATATTTTAATATCAATTTAATATAAATATTAAACTACATAAAAACATTTAAAATATTAACTTGAACATTCATGCTGACGTTTAGAGAATCAGATTTGGTGGAGTGCCACAGTGTTCTATTTTAGGGCCTATGAAAGTGATCTAAATGATAATAGTGATAAAAGTTTAAAGGGTCTACAGGTTAAAACAGAGGGTTCTTCAAGCGCTGTAGGAAAGAAAATCATGACTCTCACAGAACTGTTTAAAGGTTGTTCTCATTGAAGATGGAACCACTATCTCTCTGTACTACGCAGAACCCTTTTTGCTTAGAGCGCAGCTACACCACACCAGAGCGGCGAAGCACCCTCCGCCTCGGTGTATCTGTGACTCACGTCTACACGCCGCGCTCGCTGGCAGCGACACCTCGTTTTCATGTGACACCGGCGTCTATTTGCAGCCGTGGAAACTGAGCCAGTCCCAAGATGTTTGTTAGTGCCCATCGACGAGCGTGGGAATATGAATCCACAATTGTGTGTCCGCAAGGCTGAGCTGGAGCTTTCTGAGAGTACTGTGTGTGTGTGTGTGTGTGTGTGTGTGTGTGTGTGGGTGAGAATCGTGTTGGAGAGAAAGAAAGAGGCTAACGCACCATTTAAAGGGCAGCACACAAGGCCTCTGTCCTGCCTGCGAATGGAAAATCATACATACTCCTCTCATGTTTGTCCTAATTAATACCGCGGTCAGGCCTCCTGATTAACACTGGAGGTCCTGTGGTGTGTGTGCTGACCCTGCGCGAACAGGCCTGTGTGCATTTACAGTCCTCTGGACACCCAAAGTACTGCTGTTGATGCACTGAGTGCAAATAAATCAATAAATAAACAAATATTTGAACATTTTATAGATAATTACTGTTTATTTATCTGAGTTAGATTGTAAACAGATTGTAAACAAATAAAACAACATGTAAATGAGCTGTACTCGTTCTGCATGTTTGCTTTCCAGTCTGTTAAACTGAGGGTAAACAGTAGCTGTGTGCTGGATGTGTGTTTCTCTGTAGAGGATGTGACTTATTTACACCTACAGCAGCAACAACAGGGGTGTATAAACTTTTGCACTGAGGACAGACAGGGGCTTTGCATTTTATTCTGCTCACATGAAAAACTTGCACAACTTTCAGGTTCATCTAAATATTAAATAGATGTATTTATATATATATATATATTTATTACCGTCTCCAGTAGAGACCTGCTGCTCTGAGGTCAGCTGGTGGTCTGTATGGGCTACATGCTTGGGGTCAGTTTGTATAGAAATACGGTTCATGGTGGAAGGGTTTAGGGTCAGGTCTGACTGCCGTCTGCGTCCGAATACTTTAATGATGTGACCTCTTCTAGATTCTGCTGATCTGGTACTCATGTGGATCCATAACCTAGGAGACAGGAGAGGAAAGGGCAGGAAATCTCGTGTCATTCAGGGTTTCATTTTGGCCAGATGAGATGGGGGCCGTTCTGAAATGACCAATTAACACATGGATGACCCCTGGCTGAGCTCGCCGCTGCCAACCCAGATCTGACCGGCTCACGATCACACCGCTCAGCGCCTTGAAGAAGAGGCTGGAGAGCTATTTATAGCCGCTCACTTCCTCAGCGCAGTACAGGCTCTCTCACAACAGCACTCACCACTTTCGCGCTCCGCACTCCCAGCACTCACACACCAGCCACACATTCAGTGGGAGTACAATAACAGCCCTGCCTCACATTCACCCAACATATGAAGCGTACGAAGGCAGGAGGGGGCGTGGAACCAAAGATGAGGCTCAGGGCTCGAGCCTGCCTGGAAGTGCTGCTGTCTAATCGTTCGATTAAAGCTCTAATTAGAGGAATTACAAGGTTCCTGCGTGCAGGATAAGCTAATTACGCCTGCCTTCAGCTTCCATTCACACCCACTTACACCCTGAAAGTAGTTATGGACATTTGTTCTGTTTATAACACTGTTATGATGCGTAATACCCCTGCGTTACATCGTTACCCCATCACTTACCTCAACTACTGAAATGAGCTGCTTATAACCCCCTTATTCACTGCTTACACGTGTTATACAGACCACAAGTTCAAACCAGGCCAACGGTTACCAGGCGTGTCTTACATGTTACTGTGCCTTTGAAGCTGGTGAATGCAAATGAGCTCTGTTCTGATTGGCTGCCATGGGGGGGAGGGGGGGGGGGACAAACGTCTGGAGGCTGAACAATAATAACTGGAGAAGTGCCTGACCTGAGTGATTGTGATGGTGCAGCTGAAGCATTTGCCAGATGGTTGCTTGGTGGTTGCTGTGATATCACTGGTGGTTGCTATGCTAGGTCATTGGTGTAATATCCCAGGTAATTGCTGTGGAGCTGCAAGGTAGCTTCTAATGAATTCCAGGGGGTTGCAATGCTGTTGCCAAGCAACTGCTGTAGTGTTGCAGGTGGTTGCCTTGGGGTTGCTAGATGGTCGATACTAGAGTTTGGTTGCTATGGAGTTGCTAGGCAGTAACTGTCCTGTTCCAATGGAAACTGCTTGAACAAAATGACAAAAATGTGGTAAAATATGAGTATGAGTGCAAACATCCGGCTCGGAGGATTACTGCAGGAGAGCAGCAGGAGTAATCTGAGGAATCGAGTATTAGCGAGTATCCGTGAGTCTCAGCAGCTCTAACACAAACTCCATCAGAGTTATATGAGGATAACGACTCGTTTCTAGGTCTCAGTGAGGAACACCGTCTCCTCACATGCACTACTGACGCTCCTCGGATCAGCAGAGCCTCACACACTGTACGGTGACTCATCCAGTATATGAGCTCCTTATGCCTCCACTCCAGCAGCCCACACGCTGAGCCAGGCCAAATACTTCTGGCTGATCTCCAGCGCTGGGCCTGTGTGGGATCTGCTGTGTTCGAGCTGCAGGAGAACAGAGACTTCCATCAGCAGAAACAGACGGCTGTGAGGTTCTGATTCTCTCCAGCGCCTCGATCAGAGCGGAAGGAGGAACGCTGGGGCGCTCACACAGCCGACGCTCCCCTACAGCCTTCCAGCACAGCTCAGTACAACTCCTCCACTGACTGTACACACCTGACCTCACTGACCTCACTGACCTCACTGACCCTGCTGTGAGTCAGTGTTAGAAATACAGTGGGATGCATTTCCTCTGGATTCCCACTGTTATACTCCTAAAACTCAACCCCAGCAACCCCCTTAACAACCCTAGCAACCCCCATAACAACCACAGCAACCCCCTTAACAACCCCAACAACCCTCTTAACAACCCCAACAACCCCAATAACAACCACAGCAACCCCCATAACAACCCTAGCAACCCCCATAACAACCACAGCAACCCTCTTAACAACCCCAACAACCCCAATAACAACCACAGCAACCCCCATAACAACCCTAGCAACCCCCATAACAACCACAGCAACCCACTTAACAACCCCAACAACCCCAATAACAACCACAACAACCCCCATAACAACCCCAACAACCCCAATAACAACTACAACAACCTCCATAACAACCACAACAACCCAAATAACAACTACAACAACCTCCATAACAACCACAACAACCCAAATAACAACCACAACAACCCAAATAACAACTACAACAACCTCCATAACAACCACAACAACCCAAATAACAACTACAACAACCTCCATAACAACCCCAACAACCCCAATAACAACTACAACAACCTCCATAACAACCACAACAACCCAAATAACAACCCCAACAACCCAAATAACACCCCCAACAACATAATAACCATAGCAACCCCAATAACTACAATAGCAACCCCATTAACAACCACAACAACCCCAATAACATCCATAGCAACCCCAATAACAACCACAACAACCCTTATAACAACCATAGCAACCAAAACAACAATCCCAACAACCACTGCAAACACAACTACAACTATGACCAACACAATGACCCTTAATATAAGAAAAATGTGTACTTTAAAAAATCAGTGTGAGACTGTTATGGTTAGTTTTATACTTTCAGGAAATAAAATTATTTTTAACAAGTAAAACAAAGATCTTATAATGATGATTTCTCAGATCTCAGAAGTTTATTACATGTTTGGAGTAATTTCACTGAGGAAGACTGTGTTTGTTTGTAGTGCAGTGGTGAGATTATTCATCTAATTTATAAACATCTGAAATCCTTTGATCTGGTGTCTCTTTCTGCTGGTAGATGATCACGCTGGGTTTAGACATAATTTCTAGGAAAAAGCAAAGCTCATTTCAAATGAAGCGGCTCTATATAGAACCAGCCAGGGTTTAACCACCACTTTCTCAGTATAGAACCCAGTTAGCTTCGAGTGTAGAGGAATCAAGAACCTTCTTACTTCCTTCCTCTTTAGAGCGAAACTCTCGGGCGACCGCAGAGCCGTCCTGAATTACTCAACCTTAGAAAGTTCACACACTCAGAACGACGACCTCTATGTGTTACACTGTCTGTCCAAAAGTATTCTGACACAAGACTGATGAAATGAGTCGGAGTGGCAAAACTACTCATTCAACATCAGAACCTGACCACACACTGCTATTGCTCTCAGGGCTGAATGCAATCACATCCTCCTCACAGCAATGTTCCAACATCTAGTATAAAGTCTTCCTAGAAGAGTCGCAGTGAAGGAGGACAAACTCCCGGCTAATAGCCTTGATTTCAGAGAAACTGCTGTTCAGTGTCTCGATAAAGAGAATGAGAACACCGTGTTCTGATGGAGGCCCGATAGCCGAGATGGCTGATAGCGCTGGCCCGAGCTCATGCAAGCCGTACAGTGAGCATCAAATCTTTCCCTCAGTCTCCACAAGAGAGAGAACGTGGGTGAGAAGAAGGAAGCAGATCTGTTGTAGTTTGAGCAATCGGATGTGGTGTCATCACATGCTTCAGAAACCATCTGTATCTGAAATTAACCACAAGGCAACAGGAAACCAGCCTCCGCCAGAGCGACGAGAGCGAGAAGGAGAAGTAGTCGACAACTGTTAACTGTACCCCTCACTAATCAGTCTGTTAATCCACACAACCCCTAATAATTCAGACCAGTTCTGTAGTTTGAAGCAGACCAGCATTCCCACCTAAACACATCAGGATACCTGCGTCCAAATACTTATGACCAGTGAAAGGAGGCTGCTGTGTCAAACACTAACCGTTTATTTTACACCAGCAGATCTCAGCCCATCCAACCCTACTAGACTTTATTACCATCACATCTACAGTACACTCCTGACCCACCATCACATCTACAGTACACTCCTGACCCACCATCACATCTACAGTACGCTCCTGACTGACCCACCATCACCTCTACAATACACTCCTGACTGACCCACCATCACATCTACAGTACACTCCTGACTGACCCACCATCACATCTACAGTACACTCCTGACCCACCATCACATCTACAGTACACTCCTGACTGACCCACCATCACATCTACAGTACACTCCTGACTGACCCACCATCACATCTACAGTACACTCCTGACCCACCATCACATCTACAGTACACTCCTGACTGACCCACCATCACATCTACAGTACACTCCTGACCCACCATCACATCTACAGTACGCTCCTGACTGACCCACCATCACCTCTACAATACACTCCTGACTGACCCACCATCACATCTACAGTACACTCCTGACTGACCCACCATCACATCTACAGTACACTCCTGACCCACCATCACATCTACAGTACACTCCTGACTGACCCACCATCACATCTACAGTACACTCCTGACCCACCATCACATCTACAGTACGCTCCTGACTGACCCACCATCACCTCTACAATACACTCCTGACTGACCCACCATCACATCTACAGTACACTCCTGACTGACCCACCATCACATCTACAGTACACTCCTGACTGACCCACCATCACATCTACAGTACACTCCTGACCCACCATCACATCTACAGTACACTCCAGACTGACCCTCCATCACATCTACAGTACACTCCTGACCCACCATCACATCTACAGTACACCCCTGACCCACCATCACATCTACAGTACACCCCTGACCCACCATCACATCTACAGTACACTCCTGACCCACCATCACATCTACAGTACACTCCTGACTGACCCACCATCACATCTACAGTACACTCCTGACCCACCATCACATCTACAGTATAGTCCTGACTGACCCACCATCACAACTACAGTACACTCCTATTGACCCACCATCACATCTACAGTACACTCCTGACTGACCCACCATCACATCTACAGTACACTCCTGACCCTCCATCACATCTACAGTACACTCCTATTGACCCACCATCACATCTACAGTACACTCCTGACCCACCATCACATCTACAGTACACTCCTGACTGACCCACCATCACATCTACAGTACACTCCTGACTGACCCTCCATCACATCTACAGTACACTCCTGACCCACCATCACATCTACAGTACACTCCTGACTGACCCTCCATCACATCTACAGTACACTCCTGACCCACCATCACATCTATAGTACACTCCTGACCCACCATCACATCTACAGTACACTCCTGACTGACCCTCCATCACATCTACAGTACACTCCTGACCCACCATCACATCTATAGTACACTCCTGACTGACCCTCCATCACATCTACAGTACACTCCTGACCCACCATCACATCTATAGTACACTCCTGACTGACCCTCCATCACATCTACAGTACACTCCTGACCCACCATCACATCTACAGTACACTCCTGACTGACCCACCATCACATCTACAGTACACTCCTGACTGACCCTCCATCACATCTACAGTACACTCCTGACCCACCATCACATCTACAGTACACTCCTGACTGACCCTCCATCACATCTACAGTACACTCCTGACTGACCCTCCATCACATCTACAGTACACTCCTGATCCACCATCACATCTACAGTACACTCCTGACTGACCCTCCATCACATCTACAGTACACTCCTGACCCACCATCACATCTATAGTACACTCCTGACTGACCCTCCATCACATCTACAGTACACTCCTGACCCACCATCACATCTATAGTACACTCCTGACTGACCCACCATCACATCTACAGTACACTCCTGACCCACCATCACATCTACAGTACACTCCTGACTGACCCACCATCACATCTACAGTACATATCAGGGGGTTGAGTCTTTGTTACAGTAGCAGTGTGTGAAACTAGCTCCACCATGTTTGGAAGCTGTACTTTAGCCGGGCTAGCTCTCACTGTGAGCTGAAGCTGATCTGCCACTAAACGATAATAACAAGAAATATCTGATTGGTGGGGAAAATGTTAAGACAGTGTTGCTATGGGAACATTTGTTTTACTGATGTTCTACTGGAACCAGTTTAACTACAGGAAACACTCTGTCCCGTGGTATCCATCGCTAATTTCAAAGCTCAACTTGTCAAACCTGGTAAATTTATTATTATTATTATTATCTTTGCCCATTCTGCTGACAGTAGTTCAGCCCCGCCCATTCACACCGAAGCTGCCGAGTGTCTGAGCTCGAACTGCTTTTTGAATGAGGGCAGCCAATCAGAACTGAGCTCATTTACAAATACAGAGACAAAATGAATGTAGTTGCTGTATAAAAAGCACACACAGCTCATTAAGTGGAAAATACACACGAGGAGAATGTGGGATATGGGCTCTTTAACGCCATGGTCAGTCTGCAAAGTGCCCCACAGTGCTGCCAACACACCTGAGGTTGTCCAGGTCACTGGCAGTGAAGAAAGACAAGCAAACCAAAGCAGTTAACCAAAAAAATAATTCAATATTTATTTGCAGTATAAACATGTCTTGTGTTTGTGTTCCATATAACTATATAATACATACGGACAATTTCATATCCTTCATAAATCAGAAAATCGAACTGCCCTGTTACCAAGCGCCCAGTTTTATACACATATATAGATTGCATCTTTTAAAAAATGTATACAGCACATATAAAACAGCTATTCCTCATGTATTTGAAGCTGTAACACGATGCAGATGCATTGTCAAAAATCCCTGAAAAATTCCTCAGTGAGGTAAGATATACATTTTTTAGTTATTCAACTCTCACTCCTCCCTCACTCTCTCACTCCCTCACTCTCTCACTCTGTTGCATGCTCTCTCTCTCACTCACTCACTCCCTCTCTCTCTCTTTGCCTCTTACCAAAGGTGTAGCTACAAGAAATGTCACAGAAAGCCGAGCTCCTGTGTTTCTGGCAATTTACAGACAGAAAATAACAACTTTCCCGTCGACACACACATTCCTCCACGAGAAGCAGCTTGAAATCAAGGATTTACATTATTTAAATTAAACAAAACAGTTAAAAAAGACAGAAAAGAAAGAAGGACAGAAAGAAAGCTCCGTACTGAAATACAGCTCAGTCTCAGGGTGCTGAGAGTTTGACTCGAGACGAAACGTGTTTATTTTTCCTTATTGTGACCGGACGCCGACCCCCAGCGGGCGAGGTGGCTTCAAGCGCGAGAGAAAGTCGTCCTCGGTGATGTGTACTCCAGAGGAGACCGTTGCATATCTGCTCAATATATTTATTTATTAATTTATTTATATATATATAAACCATTGCTGTCGTGCAAAAACTTTACAGGAGGAGAAACCTTCTTAACTTTCAATGAAAGTCAACGAACAAAGATTTGTATCATTATATTAATTATTTACCATTTTGGAGAATTTCTATTGGTCCATTTGGAGACACTGTAAGATCGCAGACTCATTGTCAACAAACATGAGGAAGAAACGAGGTTTTTGCACGACAGCGCTGATCTACATACATATTTCAATACGTTAAAGGCCACAGGAATAGCACGGAGCACGTTCCGGAGATCCGCGGGATGGAACGGGGCCGACGGAACCGAACGCAGACGAAGAAACATTGCAAGCAGGTCGCCATGATCAGAGTTAACCAGTGTGTAATCCCGTGATGCTGAGCCCTGTGCTTTGGACACCCCAGGCGAAAAGCTACCTCAGTTCCAAAGCGAGCTGTTTTTCCGTGGAATACGAGTAGAAAAAGATAGAGGAGTTAAAAACCCGAGGCCTTTTCAGAACTTTTTTTTTAAAGCTTTTTTGTTGTTTATTTTATTTTATTTTTTTAGAAAATACTGCTGTTTAGGATGTTCGTATGTATATATTGCAGAGAGTAACAAATACAACCTCGGCTGACCCGTTAAAGACCATTAGTTGTCCGTTATTATTACTACACATCGGTTTCTTTTTAAAAATGAACTTTTATACAACGATTTTCTAAAGTGAGATACAAACAGTACTGAACAGTCAGAATAGGAAAGGATTAAAAAGGTTATATAAGGCCAGCTTAAAGCAACCCCTGCTAACTCGAGCGCCTGTCCGTTCAAGTCCAGTCTAAACGTTTCTGTGGTCAGAAACTCTCGCCGCGCACTGTATGCCGCCTCGGAGCGCCGGGAGCGGCGATACTAGTTAAAAAAACGGTTCTGAACATTCGGTTTCCCAACGAGCGAGCGACTACCCCACTCACCAACCCCCTCCCGCCCCCCGGACCCTCCCCGGACCACGACTCCAGAGCAACATGCTCAAATACATAGAGTGAATACTTATTTCAAAGGTAATAGAATATATTCATACTGTATAATCAACAAGGCCTGAGGGTGAATCGACCCAAGAACAAAAACCCAACACTTTTCCGCTCCGTCGGGACGAGCCAGGACATAAAGAACAGTTCTGAGTAAGTGCGCCGCCCCTAGCCCAGTCCAGCCCCAGTCCCAGTCGGCAGCTGCGAGGCCACGTCGGAGCCTAGAACAGGCAGCGCCGGGTGACCTCTGAATGTCTCTTTATTTGTGTTGTACCAGTTTTAAGTGCCAAGAAGTGAAAGGCTTCACCACTGTGCAAACCGCATTAGGTCATACAAATGATTAAAAAAACAACAACAACAGAAGAACGTTCCTATGAAGAAGAACCGCGCTCTGTCCACAATGTTCGTCTTTCTTTACGCTGCTCGGATACAATCTACAATTCTCTTCCGCCAGCTGATTTGGGGACGACGAACTGGAATACAGACTGTGTGAACTGAGCGAATGTGCATGCTGCGTTTATCTTCATGACCGAACGCGACGTCTCCTCCTGTACTAATACACACTCTACATTGGCACCCATCGGGACAGGAGGGTTTAGGAGGGTGTGGTAGGTGAGGTGGGTGAATTTGAGTGGGTGGGGGGGTTCTGTCACGTCGTATTACTGTCCTCTCTCTCTTTGTATGAAGCTCCTTTTGTGTTCAGTCTGGTGTTTAAAAAAAAACAAACAAACAACAAAATAAAAATAAAGAAATGGAGAACAGTCCGGTTCCAGAAAGGCAAGAAAAGCTGCACCAAAATCACCAGTATGGCAGCAGGGGTCTCCTCAGGTCAGCCTCCGTACATAAGAGCCTCCTGGGCAGCTATCCCCAGGGGTCTGAACCACCACCCCTCTCTCTCTTTCTGTGTTTCGCCCGCCTGGCCCGGTCGTCCAGGTCCAAAAACAAACAAACAAACACTCCCCTGGACTCTCCGGGAGGCAAACATTCAGAAAGGGTGGCCACTCCCACCCGGACCCGCCCGGGCCGGCGCTCATGTGGACTCCAGCGTGTCCAGCTGGAACACGTTGTGATTGGTTGGCGTGGTGAAGAAGAGCTGGTCGTTGGGAGAGCGGTTGTCGCAGGGGCTGTTGAGCCCCAGTGT